>NW_007727207.1:332594-424236 GCF_000696425.1 Galeopterus variegatus
TCTGTGTCCAGACCTATTTCATGAAGTGTCTCTCCTATGTATTTGTTAATAAGTTTTATTGTTTATGGGTGTATATTTAATTCTTTAATCCATTTTCAGTTGACTTTAGTGTATGGTGAAAGGTATGGGTCTAGTTTCATTCTCCTGCATATTGATATCCAGTTATCCCAGCACCATTTGCTGAAGAGACAGTCTCTTCCCCAGTGTATAGGATTGGTGCCTTTGTCAAAGATCAGATGGCTATAGGTGTGTGGGTTGATTTCTGGATTCTCTATTCTATTCCATTGATCAGTGTATCTGTTTTTATGCCAGTACCATACTGTTTTGGTTATTATAGCTTTGTAGTATAGTTTAAAGTCAGGTAGTGTTATGCCTCCAGCTTTATTTTTTTGGCTCAGCATTTCTTTGGCTATGCATGGTCTTTTGTTATTCCATATAAATGTCTGGATAGTTCTTTCCATTTCTGAGAAAAATGTCATAGGAATTTCCACTTGTACCTACTTCTGACCCCCAGAGTTGGCAAACTCGCTTCTTCTCCACAGGTTTTTTAAATACATGGTTTTCCCTTTTCAGGTAAACATTCCCATCAAGTCCATCCTAACATGATATGAAATGGTTTTCAGGCTCTTCACTACCTTGAATGCATCTTCCTGGCATCTCCCTGCCAATGGCCTTCCTAAAATGTGGCTTCCAGAATTTACAGTTCTAGACACTTGACCATAGACTCATTTGAAATATTATATAACCTCATTTGGACAAGATCTTGATAATAATACTACCTATGCTTAGATTCGGTTGTTTATTTTTTGTCAGCAGCACTATCATCTGGGGGTTGTGGTAACTTCCATCTGAAATTGCAAACATTTATTTTTAATAAATTCAGGTTTCTGTACTCAAATACAGCCTAAAGACTTCAGGCAGGGCTCAAAAATCTTTGCATGAATGAATGCTGGTGAAGTCTTTATATTTCTGTGAAGTGAGCACGAAATCCTTTAGTACGGGTGTATGAAAAGTGTAAATTGCAAAGGAGAGGTTGCCTGGGTTTCTGCACTGAGCCCTAATACCTATCTCTTCCAAAGGTGGCCCCATAAGCAGGACAGGCTTATAGGACAGACCATACAGCTCATGCCTTGTGTGCTCTTGAGTTTTTACAACCAAGGAAGCATTTTCAGGAAATAAGGGCTCTGCTGGAGCTCTCCTCCATGGGGGCCTCGCTCCAGCATCCTTCTCTGCTCTCCACCAGCAGGCTAGTGCATGCTGAAGACCAGACAGAAATTGGGTGGGAGCAGAGACAAAGGAAGGAAGTTATGTGCTTATTAGAAAATTCCATTGTATTTAAAGATCTGACCTTTGGCTCAGCATTCTGAAGCGCATTTTTCGAATGTTGATCAGCATGGAAAACAACATCTCCTTCTTGAATCCCCCTTTCATGTACAAGAGCCCCCAAAGCTACTTAAAGACTCCTACCCTATTGTGCAAACTAAAATGTGGGTGACACATGATCTGTATCCCTAAGGAGTCCTAGCACTTTCCAGGCTGTCAGAAGACTTGCATTTTCTTTACTGTTGTTTACTGTAGAAAGGGGTTTGTGGAATTTGAGGAAAATATCAGACATCCCAGCTCCATCACACAGACCCTACAAAGTTACTTGTTTCCTTCTAGGTTTTACCTTCAAACCTACCAGGTGCATTGGGTTTCACCTCAGCACAGTGCTGGCACTGAAAGGAATCACCTCCAGGAGGCTGGACTGCGTTCAGCAGCTACGTGGCTTACACAGGGTGCAGCCCGAGTGCTTGTCTCTAGCTCATTTCTACCCCTTCTCTTACACTGGCACCTTTATAAAGAGGACAAACTCATCACTCCACAGAGCTGCCTGAGGGACATGAAGGAGCCAAGGAGGTGGAAAGGACACCACATTTACAAATAATTAGAATAAAGTGTCTTTAAATAAACCCTTTCATACTATAGTCAAGAGAGGCTTCTATTTCAAAGAGTAGATATTGAGATAGAAAGAAAAGAGGATTTTTTGAAAACAGAACTTTTAAGTCATTTGGGACCTAACATCTGAATTCATCTGGAAACATACTGGAGATGCCCCCCTAGAGGCAACAAATACATCGTCCACCTGGGTATGGAAAGGTTGTCTCCTTAGGTGGAAAGCACTCAGTTTGCAGTGATGAATGGTGTGGCAAGTTCACAGACAGCATCTCAGCCTCCCCATCTTTTCCAGAGTCCAGCAGCATCCAAAGGAAGGGTGCACACCTTGCCACTGTTGCTGTGTTATGCAGAGAACAGATCTCCTGGACACTTCTAAAAGATATTAATACACAGCAATTTTGGCTAAAAAGTCCCACACACATTTATCTAGTGAACAAGTACAAATTTAGCAATTTTAATCAATATTCTTTCAGACAAGTGTTGATATGTATATGCATATATACATACATATATATATATATATATATCAAAATTGGGAATTTACAAATAAGATTTGATACATTTAGTCTAGTAGTGAGTAAGTCCATAGAATAAATCTCAAGTAGGATATATTTCCTGTGGCGGTGTTTTTAGTAATTCAGTTCTATTGCATACAAAGAGATCTGAAGCTTAAATCAACTAGTTTTGGACGAGTCGAGAATGAGAAAAATCGAAAGCATGTAGCGTTTCATGAAGCAAGCACAGCATGCCTACACTGTACCCTGGAGATACTGAAGTGTCCGAATTTTGTGCCTAAAAAATCTGGAAATCACACTGAGTCAGCTGTGCTTCCTGATGTCTCTGGGACACGGTATTACAAACAGAAAGTGTGGAGAAGTGAACAGCAAGACTGAATCCTGCTCCTAGTCCAGGCCATGAAGTGGGGCTGAGTTCCAGATTGCAGATGACCAAGATGTCCAGTGTTCATCCCATGACCTTCCTGACATCCAGGGCACTGGGGCTCAGGCCTCCATCCTTCTGCTCACAGCCCCCATTGCAGGTGAGTCAACGGGGCCACCAGGGTGCACTCGCAGCAGTAGCGTCCTGTGGTTACCACTTTCCTGGAATGGAGACCCCACACTCATACCAGCCCACGTAGTAGTAGGGGGTTCCAAAGCCAATGTGGCCAAAGCTGACGGGCTCCTGGCGGTACTGGCGATAGTAGCCTGGAGGGGCAGAAGGGAGGAGAAGGGAGAAGATGTGTCAAAGGCCCCTCAACCAGCAGGAAAATATCCTCATCCTTACAAGCACCTTTCAGAAGAAGGTGTCTGGGAACAAGTGTCACTTCCAAACTGAACAATTTGTGTGGGGTTATAACAGCCTATGAGGTTTAGCCCAAGCATGATCTATGGGGATAATCCAGTCCCCACAGGTGTGTGGCTCAGGTAGGGAAAAGCGACCATTAGTGCCCTCTCTCTTTCTCTCTCTCCACAAAAGAAGACAATCTTAGCCAATTGCTAGTGTGCACTCACCACAGGGCAAGCCAAGACTCCCACCTGGTCCTCACAGGCCTCAGCACCTCCAACTTGCCAGGACCTCAACCCGCCAAGGTTGAATTCTTAGAATCTGTGGTAGACTTTCCAATCTTTCAAGGAAATCTCCCAAAGGAAAGAATTCTGTAGCATTTCTGACGATTTCTCCCTTGAGTAGAAGGGATGCTCCAACCTCCTCAAAGTTTTTCTGGAAACTCAACACCTACTCTCAGTCTTCTGGCCCTGTTTTCTCTTGCCAAATAAATGGTTACCTGCCCCCGACCAGAAAGTGAACTGATTAACCAGCACCTCTGTTCAGAGCCAACATCATGATCACAGTCACAGAAACACAGTAGAACACTGATAATACATGTGATGGTAACTCTGGAGCACGACAAGGTCCTGAAAAACTAAGAAATGTGGTATATTTTGTATACATTTTGTGATGGTTAATTTTATGTGTCAACTGGGCTAGCATAGATATTTGATCCAACATTACTCTAGATGTTTCTGTGAAAGAATTTTTCAGATGAGATTAACATTTAAATCACCAGACTGAGTAAAGCAGATGACCTTTCATAATGTGGGTCTCTTCCAATCAGTTGGAAGTCCTGAACAGAAAAAGGTAGACCACCCCTGAACAGGAGGGAATTCCACCTCCAAATGGCCTTTGGACTTGGACTGCATCATCAGCTCTCCCCCGGGCCTCCAGCCTGACAGAGCACCCTGAAGATTTTGGACTTGCCAGTCTCCACAATCATGTGAGCTGATTCCATAAAATATATAAATTTCCAGACAGATAGGTAGATAGAAAGCTAGACAGACACACAGATAGATCCTGTTGGTTCTGTTTCTCTGGATAAAAGAACCTTGGCTAGTACAGGAGTACTTGGAAAAGTTCGTGAAAAAAACAGAAATAAAAGATGTATATGAATCTTTTCACAAACTATTTGAAGTACTCTCACACACTTATTTCTTATTTTACTGTTTTCTGGTATTTTGATTTTTTAATTCTTTGAAAATAGATAATTCATTTACCAGCCTACAGTATTTTTTTCCCCAAGTTAAAAAATTTGGTAGATGAGAACACTTTGTGTCCTGAAAATGCATGATCACTGAGAGTTGAGTGCGTGATCACTGAGAGTTGAGTGCGTGATCACTGAGAGTTGAGTGCGTGATCACTGAGAGTTGAGTGCGTGATCACTGAGAGTTGAGTGCGTGATCACTGAGAGTTGAGTGCGTGATCACTGAGAGTTGAGTGCGTGATCACTGAGAGTTGAGTGCGTGATCACTGAGAGTTGAGTGCGTGATCACTGAGAGTTGAGTGCGTGATCACTGAGAGTTGAGTGCGTGATCACTGAGAGTTGAGTGCGTGATCACTGAGAGTTGAGTGCGTGATCACTGAGAGTTGAGTGCGTGATCACTGAGAGTTGAGTGCGTGATCACTGAGAGTTGAGTGCGTGATCACTGAGAGTTGAGTGCGTGATCACTGAGTTGAGTGCGTGATCACTGAGAGTTGACTGCGTGATCACTGAGAGTTGACTGCGTGATCACTGAGAGTTGAGCGTATCACGAAAAAGGTGCTGGGCTTTCCTCAGTTGTTCTGTTTCTTTGTTTGGAGGGTGAGGGAGTCAGTAACACATCACGAGTGGTTCACCTTGGAGATTAGTGTACCTGTCCTCCTCTCATAATGCCACACTCAGGTAGTTGACACACCATCTCCTGAGGGTTTACGTGTTTATCTTTGCCTTTCTGTACTTTCATTCATGCCATTCTCCACCTGGAAGGCCCTCCAGTCTTTGCAAGCTCAGGCCCTACTCTGCCTCTTCTGAAAGCCTTCCCCAATGGCCTCACATGGACTGCCTCCTTTGAGTTCATAGTGACTATAACATGCACTATAATCACTGCCAAGAGGAAACTCATACGGCATGACTCTTGTCATTATCTGTACTATAAGGTGTTCAATGTTAGCTTTTCACATATTTATTTTCTCTTCCCAGTTATGGAGCATGTTCCTGAGGGCAGGGATGAGGACTATATTCCTTCACATTCCCACTTCCTCAAGGCTCACCCCCAAGCCCAGCACATGGTAGGAGTATTCTTTTTTTTTTTTTTTGATTCCTTATTTTTACGATCCAAAGTATTCCCAGTATCTATCTTCAAATGGTAAATCAAAGGAGGAGCTACAGTAAATTTCCTCTTTTTATTAACCCTCCTCTCTCACCCCCCAGTGTAAAGTATCAGGCATTAGTTCATATTACCTTGAATGGTAGGGAGGGCTTCTACATAGGACTGAGGCCCTGTTTTTCCATCAAGGTGTGAATCCACAAATTGGCAATGGTCTTCACCTCTTCCCCAGCTGTCTCCAATGCTGTAGAACGTATCTTCAGAAAGAAATATAACGGGTCAGTGAGTAGTCAAAGAATGCCACAGCTGGTCCAGGAGTTTGCACAAGCTTTGGACACCGTTTGAATTGAGCACATTACTTAATCTGTGTGTGCCATACTTTCCACATCCGAAAAATGGTAATAACGGTTCCAACCTCATAAGCATTGTGACGATTCAGCAAGATCATGTATGCTAAATACTTAACAAATGTTCAAGTAGTGGGAACTACTAACATTATAGGCAGTTTCTGCTATAAATGATAGACCTTTTTATGTATTAGTTTTGAAAAGAGGGAATGAAGAAAATGATGACAGTCAGAGAATATATCATGAAATAATTACGAAAGGCGGGGAGATCTATATAAATAGAGGAACTATTTTCACCGCAAACTAGAAGGCGGGTGCTTATCTGCGGCCCAAGATACTGTCCATGGTCCTGAACCACATCTGCACAGTAGGGCAAAATTGCGTCTCCCAATCCTGCGATTCTGGAGATGGCTGTGCAACCTCTCCTAGGAATTCTGAAGCAGGGGAGGGAAAGAGTGATGGTGAAAGAGAAAGGAAAGAGCAGAGAGAGATAAATAGACGGTGGTCGTTGGGTGAGGCATGGACACAGAAATTGCCGAGGGCAGGGAAGGGAGACTTTGTTTTGACACTATCTTTAAATGATCAAGAAAAAAACAAAACAATAATAAATTTTGACCATTGACAAAATATAGACCAGCTGAAAAAAGTTTTTTAAAAGTATATACTAGAAAACTGAAAGTTGAGCAAGTTTTGAAATAAAAAACAGTGTAGCTGGGTAAGTTGAAGCCAGATGGATAGACAGGGCATTTTGAAATGTTAGTAGTTTGAGGTACTCATGTTATTCTTTGTTTTATCCCCTACCATGATAAAAATAATGTGATTTTTATTCAAACACAGAACAAATAGTATTACTGATGTATGTCTCACAATCTACATCTTTTTCTCTGTAAAGTTGTGATGGTGGAAGGGGCTGGAGGGGGAACTTTTCAATTCCTCCAGCTTGCACTCATACCTATTATTGAATTAATGGCAAAGAAAATAGGCCTTTAAATTTCTAACAGAATTTTGGACTTCATTCCTAAAAAACAGTAGATCTTTAAAAATAAAGATTGGGTGTCGATGTAAAAACTAGCAACCCCAAAGCAGAGCCTGTGAAACTGGTTTGTATTTGTGCCAGAGTGAGCCGTGACAGGTCCAGGCCTCGCATGCGTTCTGATGTACCTGCCGTGTCAAGTCAGTACCTGACAAAATGAAAATTGTTCATACCTTCCAAAGCCAACCATCCTCAAAGACTTACCTTTCAAGTTGTCACTGAGGTAGATCTTATACCTCAATGAATTACAAAGAACGACTCCCACAAACTTTTTATACCATGTCCGCTTCACATATTGCCGGCCATGGCAGTCCGTGTAGCCGGGGTCACGTTTGAAAGTAAACGGGATCCAGATGGGTTCACCACCTTGACAACATAGAATACACCCGATAAGTTACGGCACCCCACAGTGTTTGTTTTTGTGCAAAGTGCCAGGAAACTGGACTTATTCACGGGCCTTTTCCTCCTCGCAGGGCTTTTCTGAGCAAAGTTTTCCTACCTCCCAAATGAGCATCTTCTTTTTCTTTCTTCTTCTATTTTAGTACTGAAGGATCAGGCGTTCCTTCTACCTGGATGCATTTAAGGCACTTGCATTTCAATAAGAAATTCTCAGAGGTCGGTCACAAAAGTCTTTAAGCCTCAAGGAAAATCAGCTGTCATGGCAGAGTTGGTCTTTGGGGGCATTCCATCCTAGCCTTAAGTCCTTCAGCACAGGCTCCTACTCTTTGGGCCACTCATAAGACCTGTCTTGAACTTAAGCAACAGGGCTTCCTCAGTTTGTTTGAAAAATAAAGTAAAACTCTGTTGTACACTTAGTGCATTTTGCTATCTTTTTTAGCAATTTAAAATATTCAAAGTGGTTATGTCAATAAAGTATCCGTTTCATAGATATTGGCCACCCTACAATGGTTTTTCATAGAAATTGACTGGTATGGACCTATGAAAAAGATCTCAGGTCATTCTTTTCCATAGATCAGGACGAAGGGTGCAAGGAAACCATAGAAGTTATCAGAAAACTATGAAAATGCAAAAATGGTCCAGCATTTCTACTTATGAATAATCAAAGCAATCTCATGTTCAATATTCAACTTGATTATCATAATATCAAGATTAATAAGAAGAGAAACTTACCTGGTGGCCTCACAACAAGCAGAGGATTGTCTGTAGAATGAAAAAGAAATAATTGACTTTGTATCATATTTCACAGTCATGCGGTTGTTGCAATGTTTATTGCAATCAAAAGACCTAACCAAACTGGAATAAAGGAAAAAATAAGGTTTATTTGATAGATGCCATAGTTTTTCCTTGGTTTTTATTTTCTAAGCATTTCCTTTTGAAAAATACTCTTTTATAGTTATATTTCCTTATTATTTACCTAGAAGCTGCGTGTCCCTGAAAATAATAAGGTTTTGATATTGGATGCTACAAAATAATTCAATACTAATTGTTTTTTTTTTAAAGTTTGTCTTTGGAAAACAGTCTGGTGGTTTCTTAAAAAGGTAAGCACACACCTACTGTATGATCCATCCACTCCACTCTTAGGTATTTATCCAAGAGAAATTAAAACATCTGTCTATACAAACACTTGTACACAGATGTTTATAGCAGCTTTGTCTGTAATAGCCAAAAAGTAGAAACAACCCAAAAGTTTATCAACAGATGACTGGATTGGATTAACAAATTGTGGCAGAGCCATACAATGAAATACTGCTCAGTAATAAAAGAGAATGAACTACTGATATACACAGTATGAATAAATCTCAGAATGATTATGCTCAGTGACAGAAGCCAGTCAAAGTAGTTCATGCTGTATGATTCTATTAATATACACTTCAAGAAAGTGCAAACTAATCCATAGTGACAGAAAGCAGAGGAGCAGTTGCCTGTAAACAGGTGGGAGGAGGGCCACGTGGGGAGGTGGGCGGCTGGATTGCACAGCAGCAGGAGGAAACTGCTGGGGATGATGATACAATCCTGACAGTGGCAATGGCCTCACGGGTATAAACATACTTCAAAATTTATTAAGGTGTACACTTCATGTGCAGTTTGTTGTTTGCCACTTATACCTCAGCAAAGCTCTTTTGAAAACATGTCTACACTTCAGCCCCAAAAAATGCCATTGAAGAGAATACGGAACTAGCTTCTTAAGGGATTCTGCTTTAGAAAAAGTCCATTTCTATAAAATGCCATGGGCTAGGTAAACACGGATCATTCTTTTTTTAATTTTTGAAAACTTATCATGTAGTAAATTGCACTTATAGGGTATACAGACGGTCCCAACTTACGATGGTTTGACTTCAGATACTTCAACTTTATGAAGAAAGTGAAAGTTACTCGCATTCAGAGGAAATGGCATTTTGAGAATCCATACAAGCACCATTCTGCTTTTCACTTTCATTACAGGACTCAATAAATTACATGAGACAGTCAACACTGTATTATAAAATAGGCTTTGTGTTAGATTATTTTGCCCAACTGTAGGTTAATGTGAGAGTTCTGAGCACATTTAAGGTGGGCTCAGCTAAGCAGTGATGACTGGTAGGTTACATGTATTACATGCATCTTCCACTTAACGATATTTTCAACTTACAATGGGCTTAACAGAACATAACCCCACTGTAAGTCAAGGAGCATCTGTACATCCTGTGAATTTTTCATGGATGCCCACCACAGTCATCATGCAGAATAAGTCCATTCCCCCCAAATCTCCCTTGCACGGCCCTTTGTCCAGACCATTCATTTTAACATCATCCACTATTCACAAAATAGAGCGACACGCTGTCCGTCGTGGTGCAAAATGCTTGTTTTGCTCTCCTGCTCTTAACTTCCTAAGTTCCAATACTCTGCGGAAAACTTCTCAAATGCCCTGGAGTGGGCTGGAGGGAAAAGCATGAGACAACGACAGCACAAACAACCTGAGCTTATGCAACAGCCTGTGTTATGCACACACCTCTACTTCACGAATTAATTTGTAGATTGTTATGTTTGACAGACGTCATAATTCAATTAGTTGATCATTCTCTTGATGCTAACCTAACCACTTTCAGCAGGTAGCACAAAATAGATAGACTTGAATAAATGGATTGAATAAAGTGAAAATGACCAGAGCAAGTCACTGTCGAATTTCCGTGTGCACGTGTCTTCTGTGGGTTCACTGAAAGTGCGTTTCCCAGGTCCCACCCAAGGGATTCTTATTCAGAGGCTGGCAGGGGGAGGTCTTGCATCGCCATCATCCACTCCTTGGAAGCGATAGAGGATAGACCAGGAGATTTTCTTTGGGGAGAGGGTAGAAGAGAGCAGTCTTTTCAAAAGTTTACATTGGAGTCCCAGAAATTACATGTATGAGGATACTTCAAAAAGCTTGTGGAAAAATAGAATTGTAAGATAATACCAATCTTTCCATGAACTTTGGGGGGGGGGGCAGTCCATGAACTTTCTGAAGCTCCCTTATGTATCACTTTATACTCTCAGATAGATTTCAGAACAAAGTTTCTTGATAGCTTTTTGGATTTGAATTTTTTTTTTCTGTAGACCTTTATCATGATAATTCTGATAGATGCCAAAGGTCCACTTGTTTTTAGATTTCAAAATGCAGCCATAAACACAGACACATTCCTTACTTTAGCAAATCAACCACTGATAATGATTTTCTCTTGCTCTTTCTTAATTTCTAATGAGAAACACATTTCTGAAATGATATATGTGAAACACTTGAAGTCCTTTGTCTACATTTCCAGTATAAAGCATATTCTGGATATGGAAAAGATATTCATATATGGAAAAGATTTCATTTTTTCCATATATTTTGACTTTGTAGATTTTAAATCATTTCACTTAAAAATATCTTCCTGAATGTGTTTACTTGTGAGGCCATGAACGTTGGGAGCCAGGAGTGAAATGCCTTGGATTAATCTGTGTCCTCCAAAGTCCACGTGTTAGAAAAGTAACCTTCACTGTGATGGTGTTAAGAGGATGGGAAATCCTATTACAATAATTGAAAGATGGGGTCATGAAGAGGTGATTAGATTGTGAGGAGTATGTTCAAGTAAATGGATTAATCCAACTGCTGGGCGTGGCTCTGAGGGCTTTACAAGGAGGAGGAGTAAGGAGTTAGCTCTTTCTCTGCTTTGCCATTCTGCCATGTGACACCCTGCATTGCAGCAGAGTCACCTCACCAGATATGTTGCCTGGACTGTGGACTTCCCAGCCTCCAAAACTATAAGCAATAAATATTGTTTTTCTTCACAAATTACCCAGTTTCAGGTATTTTGTTATAAGCAACAGAAAAAGACTAAGACACTTCCAATGACAAATTTTCTGGGATCAGGCTACATGTAGGAAATAATCTAACCAAATGGAAGCTGGAGCCATCTGGGTGCAGAGCTGGCTTGGCTGGGCTGATGAACTCCAGCTCAGGTTCCTAAAGAGAAAAGTGTAACCCAGGAACTGTCACAGTGGACCAGCTCTGTGTGTACTGCCTCCAACCATGGGCCACAGGAATGCGTTATTGAAGGTCCTGAGAGCTCTGTCCACCAGCATCCCAAAATGCAAGGACATGCTCCAAGTGATATTGCTTGTAAGAATGAATGATAGTTTAACCCAACTCTCCACCTCCTAGTAAAGGGGGCATTTTAGAGACTTGGCTAATTGGAGAAGCAACAGGTCGTGTGACAGGGATGTTCTTCAGCTGTCTGAAATAAAAAAATTTTTCGACTCTGCAACTAAACTTCTTACAGATAGATTCAAACTTATCTTTCCCATGTGGCTGAAAATTATGTATTCCCCTTTCATTGGAATCTGACCTATCTGCTCCTCAGGGAGCCAGTGAAGACTACTTTTAATTTTATTACCCAAGTTTTAAACTAGCAGAAAGAAAATAATATTTACAGATATTCAGTATGAACTCACTAAATAGAAAAGCAAAGATTTTATTTCTTTAATTTTTACCTATAGTCGTCATTATTCTAAATTATTTATTTTATTTTTAAGAAAAGTAACACAAACAAGAACATGAAGTGACTCATACCTGATTCTGTAACAAATGAGACGGAAGGGCTGATAGGTCCATAGCCATGAGGGTTTTTGGCCTGAACTTTAAAATAATACCTGAAATTGGAAGAAAACATCTTTTGAAAGATAAAGTTATTTGATTTTGTGCATTGAAACAGATCCCCAAACTGTCGAGCACCTACTCTTTGGCAGGTTTTGAGTCCTATTTTTTTTTTACAAATAAAAATCTTTGTATTTTTCTGAACTTTCTCATTTTTAAATAACTATTCAAAAATTAACATGGCACAGACGCATGGCTAATGGGAACAGAAGGGGTGCAGACAGGTTTCTCAGTGAGTGTGTGGACCTCAGCACATCGGGATGGTCACCGCTCTGCAGGAGCCTACCAGCTCACCCCTGGTGAGATGCTCCCCTGATCCTGCTCTTGTTCCAGCTCGAGCTCCACAGCCCCAGAGGAAGAAGTTGGAGCAGCAAGAAACCAGAGTAGAATTCAAATTGTACCCTAATCCTTATCCCTGGGGTCCATGAGAAAACCAGGATGTTCAATCCAGTAATGATGCAACTCTTGGTTGGCACAGAGAGGGAGTCCCAGCCCCAGGCTGGCCTCTTCAGTGGAACTGCCATGGCAGCAACATCTCTGTTGCGCTCTGGAGCTGGGAATGGGCCTCCTTAAGAGTCACTGAGTTACGAGTGGTTGCGCCTCAAGGAGAGGAAAGTACAAAAGGCCTGGAGAGAAGCTTTGCTGTAGGGCTAAATTTTGTCATGGAACAGAGAATGTGCTAGAAAGCACACTGAGTCAGCCAGCTCTTCTAGAGGGAGATCAAGTCTCACAGCATCCTACTTTGCACCTTTGTGAGCTAAAAGACAAAAAGCGGTGGTTAGGAAAATACTGCAAACCAGCAGCACAGTTGCAACCCGCTCTGTCTATTCTTAATCTCTGTGTTTTCCTCACCTCTGGGATTCCAGATAATCTATATGCTCTCAGCACTTAGCTACGCACAGGTGAGGTGGGAGGGCGAGATATTAAAGCCATGTTAGAGAGTTCATAGAGAGCCTCCCCTTGGGCTTGTGGCCAGCAGGAGTGTCACATTTAAATGCTACAACATTCCTTATTTGATTAGTCAGGCACTCAGCTCATGTGCACTAACTAAAATGAGCTCGATTTTTCAAAGGTGGATTATTTACATTCAGAGAGCAAAGGGCTGTGTCTGCTACATGGCTGCCCAGGCACCTGCCAAGCTGCCGAGATCACCACAGCAGGCAGCCTCGGCACAGGGGTATGTTACATTGGGTTTGGTTAAACAGGAAGTGAAGAAAAGCCATTGAGTAAAATATGTCTTCTTAAGTCATTCACCTCTTATTTAGGAGTGTTCTTTTTTTAATTTCAACGTAAAGAAGAAAGATATGCATGATGGAGAACACACGCGTTTCCAAATCTCAATTCCCTCAGCAGTTGAGGTTTTCCCAATTATGCATACTTTCATTCAGTGGTCATGGAGTTATTTAAGGCAAAACTCTGGAGGCAGTGGGTTTAGCATATATCAATGATCCTGGCCAAGCCTTACAGATACTTTTGTTTTTTTCTTATAAAAAGGAAAGCAAAACATAAGGAAGGACACGTATTCAAAGGCTACATGGATATTTCCGCTGAACAGTTTCTCAGGCAATGGCTGGAACCTTCCTCACACCCCGGCCCGCAGCCCCACAGAGGGTCTGTGCAACTGAGGAGGGGGCAAAGGGATGACTAAGAGGCTGGGAGACCACTCAGGTGGGTCCATTTGTGCCGATTTTGCTTTCCCACCAAAACCTAAGGAATTCCCCAAATCCACCTTGGCTGTTGACACAGTGATGTTAGTCCTCAAGAAACCCACACGTGCCAATTCCAAAGACACATTTCCACTTGAACTTCACCTAATGTGTCAAAGTAAATGTAAATATGCTGAGCTGAAAAACAACATGGAATTATGAAAAAAGTAAAACCCTTCTTTTCAAAAACCACATTAAACTTTTTCTATGGACTCAATGTGTTTCACACTCTGAACAGTCTCTGCCTCATCTGAGTAACAAACACAATCCATGCCCCCCCCCCCCGCCCCTTGAATAAGCTTTCGGCACCTTCTTTTGAACAGCCTCAATAGTGACACATCTTTGTATTTTAGGTATAGATTTAAAATATGCAGACTCCAAAGAGCAAACTGGAACTCAGTCTGATGAAAGGTAGACAATGCTCACTTAAAGTCAAAAACATGATCCAGTTATAAACAACCAACGCTCAGTTTCATGCTCTGGCTCCTCTTCTGAGTAGACAGACTGCTCATCTCTCCTACAATGACGCTGAAGCCGGTTCCCAAGCCAGGCCCTCAGGACTGTGCTGAGCAATGGGCAGCTGCAGCCACAGTGGGAAGAGTACTTAGACCACCGAAGCAAGATCCCCAGAGTCGTTCTGCATTCAGGTAGCGCAGGACAAAAAGGGGTGTCCTTACAACACAGTCCCACCTTCCTAGCTGTAACACTTGAGCAACTGTTCAGGAGAGTTTGGGGAAATGTAGGCGGGGCCACATGTGCCCCGTGTCCTGGCCAGTACTGTCCACAGAAGAGCCAATGACCGGGTGGCATCCCAGGAACAGCAGCTGTTGCTCCAATCTGTCCATCAGGGAGCTACCGTGGGGAGGGTAGAGCAAGGTGTCGGGAACCCAGAGGCCCCCTGCACTGCTCTGCCCAGCTCTCTCATCCTTCATTCCTCGCTCCAAATGGGCCTCCTCTTCCTGCGAGAACACACTGTACTTGGGGGCATCCTCTCTGCCTGCGGCAACTTTGCCACAGCCCACCCCCGTCTTCTCTAGGTTAACTGCTTCTTTTTCAGAACTTACTTCTCCAGAGAAGCTTACCTGATGGCCTTCTCTACCCCTGAGCTCATAAAAAGAAATCCCCCTATTATATACTCTCAAAGCACAGTGTACTTCTCCCTCGTGCCACTGGCCAGTGAAGTTTATATTCATGTTGTTTAAAAAATAAGGTCTGTCTCCTCCACCAGACTATAAGCTCCCTGAGGACAGGACAGAGGCGAGTATTTTACCCCCAACTCTCCCACCTCTGCTGTTCTGCCTCCGGTGCATAACGTGGTGCCTGGGGCTTAGTAAACTGTAAGAACTTACTGAATGAATCGTGGACACTCACTGGTACCTGGTGAAAGAACGAATGATGAATAAGCCAGGCCCTACAGGTATCATCTCCTGACATTATTCAAAACTCAACAGCCGTCTGTCAGCAAAAGTTGCGGGAAGAGCAGTGATTGGGAGGGTCGGGGGACTGAGGTTCAAGTCCTATTGCAAGTAGCTACGTGGCAAAATATCTCAAAGGCCTCCTTCAGCCTTTGACACTGTGGCTGTGCTTTAAAAGCACTGTCACTCTGTGCACAACTAAAAAACAAATGTTGACCTCACTTTCTCAAAGTCTGTTGTTGTTATTTTCTCTAGTTAATAACTTTTTCATGATTACTAGGGGAAAATAAAGAAAAGTGCTTTCTCAGTGTCCTGTTTTACTACTTGTTTTTTATTTGCCAAATCCTGAAATTCATAATAGTTTATGAAAGCTCAATTCAAGTGAGCCCAAATGGCACGTTAAGATGTCCAGAAGAGAATTCTCAGCTCATTTGGAAGGCTCTACATGCCCATGGCTATTGTCCAGAGTCTACCACCTTTGGCATACGCCTGTTTAATGAATGTATTTTGTTCCAACCTTCCCTGGGTCCTCTGCCTATGTGGAAAATGAGACCCCAGGTCCAGCATCACAGCACTTTGCGCCCTCTGCTGAGCAAACTTGGTGGCTCACCATAGCCTGGGTGCGCTGGAGCTTTTAAGAGCCAGTCATTAACTATTCAGGAATTCTGCAAGCCCATTGGTAGCTTGACACTGGCCATGGTGACAGTATTTACACCACAGAAATTGGAACACTATAAACAAGGGATTTATTTTTTCCAGAATGCTGGTTTACCAGCATACCATCTCTCGACCAGCATGGGCTTGGTGCTTTGCCCCTGTTGACCCATGAGGGAAGCTTTCTGATGGATATCACTATCAAAACCAGACAGCGTAAAAGAGGAATTAACAATCACTTTCTTTGCATGCCCGGGAACCAGTTTTGCGTGTTCACACCAAGGGCTACAGACTCTGGCTTCCAGAATGGCGCTCTGGCCAGCCAGCCACTGCCCAGCTAATGCAAACATGCTTGCAACCTTTACTAATGTGCAAACTGCATCTTTCACGAATGGTCTGAATGCATACATCATAGCCTTTGGTATCAGTTAGCTTAAATGTTTAGCAATTGCTACTCCATTAATGTCCTGTATGAAGGTTGTGCTGCCTAATGCCACTACATTGGTGACTAAAAATGGATCAATTCTCTTTCAACGCATAGAACCACCTTTCTTTCCCTAATGGTAGGTACCAGTTAGGAATATAAGGAACAAAATAAAACACAATGGCCTAACAATTAGAATACCTGTTGCAATTTCTCCTTAGAAAATTATGTGACATATGGTAAGCATTCACTGACAATCTATGATAACTAAACAGAGAATTCAAAGAAATCATAAAAACATGCTGATTGATCTTTTCATTTTCAACCAGAAGGTATCTGTGACCAGGCACACAGGTCTCGTTTTCTTGTTTCTCAGCAGCTGACACAGCATACCTTGTGTTTGGCTTCAGGTTCTCAATGGGCAAATGAGTTACTGCTGAAGCCTGAGCGGACCACTTGTTCCTGATGAAGTCTTCATAGGATGCGCTGTAAA
Organism: Galeopterus variegatus; assembly: GCF_000696425.1. Lineage (NCBI taxonomy): Eukaryota > Metazoa > Chordata > Mammalia > Dermoptera > Cynocephalidae > Galeopterus > Galeopterus variegatus. Next base: position 349,353 of record NW_007727207.1, read on the forward strand.
CCAAGTAACCTGGAAGTGGAAATAGGGAAAAACCTAATGAGCTTCAAGGAACCAAGTCACACAAGAGGTGTCACCCAAAGAGAAGGACAGGGACAAGCAATGCTGTAGACACAGCTCTGCGGGAGGGCTTCACGAAGGGACAGGATGGGATAGAACATTGGTACCTTCTAGTGAGTCCAGGTGGGGACAACAAAATTAAGACATTTTCTGATGACTCTTCCTTCTCTATCCCCCTCATTCCTGGCCCTCCCCGTCTCCTCAGTACTCATCACCCCCAATCTTGACTGCAGAGAGGAACAAGAAGCAGAAGAAAAGAGCAGTGGCCCCCACACAAGTATTCAAGAACCCCCCAGTAGGCATATGTACAACTGTGTACACCAGTTGTCCTTCACGTGGAGCAAAGCAGGTTAATGGTGAATGCTGTGCACGTGTGTGGCTGAAGGACCACAGACTCACAGCAGCCCCTTGCCCATTTGGGGAAGGCTCTCCTTTGATCTCCAGTTGTTGAATATCCGTGCCCGCCCTTGACATCTCTCTCTAATGACAGCAGTCAGGCAGCTCTTCTTTCTACCGTCTAACCTGCTCCATCTTATTTGCTAATAACAGACCACAGCAGGTGGGACCTCAGCCCTGACATCTTCCCAGCCTTCAAGGCCACCCCAGGTGGCAAAGCCAAGTTCATATCACAGCTCAGTGCATCCTTTATACAGGGTCTCTTATATGTTCCAAAAAGAAGAAAACATTTGTCTGGCACTTCCTATGTGCCAAACACTATGCTGAGCACTTTGGATTAAGTTTTACTTCGGTTAATTCTCACAGTCTTAGTATGAAGGTATTGCTATTCCCATTTGACAGATAAGGAAACTGAGTTTCAGATGTTAAATGTCTTCCAAAGTTCACATTCGTTCATCCATTTAACAAATATTTATTGCACATCTACTATTTGCCTACTAACTGCTGGAGATAAAACGGGGCCAAGACCTCAAGGAACTGTAGGGCACACAGACAAATAGAACTTTACAGCTGTAACTAATGCTCTGAAGGAGAGGCCATGGTGCTTCGAGAGGGTGTGTAGGGAAAGGGAACCTACCGTGGAGGACTGAAGAGCTTCCCTGGGTAACAAAGACAGAGCTGGGATCTGAAGGCTGAGAAGCAAGTAAGGTGTGTGGTAGGATGTGGGAAGGATTCCAGGTAGAGGGAATACCTGGGCTGAGAGCTAAACAGGGAGGAGCCGGGAGAGGCGGTTTGGCTGGGAGCTGGAGTAGCAGGGATGGGAAGGGCAGGAGGTAAAGCAGAAGCAGCACAGGATGGAAAAACTCTGAGTGTCCCTAGGCATGTTAGGCTTGTGCTTTTCACTCTAAAAAAACAGAGAGAAAGACATTAAATGGGTGACAGTCAGGTTTGTGTCTTTGGAGGATGACCTGGGGGTGGGAGTGTGGAGGGGATGGGAATAGTCTAGCTGCACAGCTCTTGCACAGCCACGTGAGATGGCAGTAGCTCAGATGAACATGGCAGTTAATAGAAATGATGGGTGCAAGAGAAATATAGAAGGGAAAAAGCGACAGGACTTAGTGAGGAACTGAATATGGAGGTAGATAAAAGGAGATCTGAAGATGACTCCAAAGCTCCAGGCTTGAACAAGCGGGTGGAAATGGAGCTACTGTCTGAGAAAGGAAGCACAGACGCGGGCCAGGTTTGGGGAGCAGAAGGATCGTGAGTTTGGTTCTGTAAAAGCTGAGTCTGAGATACTTTGGAGACGTCCCAGTGATGACGTCAATGGGCATCTGAATTTACCGTTTGAGGCTCAGAGGAGAGGAAGGACTGGCCTTGAGATATAAATCAGTGACTCATCTCCAAGATGAGTTAAAACCATGTGCCTGAATGAGACCCTGTGGGGAGAGAAGATAGAGCAGAAAGAAAAGAGGACCTAGGACCAAGCCTTAAGAAATTCCACCATTTAATGCTGGGGTCCAAGGGGGTAAGCCTGAGAGGAGACTGAGGGCTCCACAGAACTGCATCACACAAGTCAAGAAGAGGGGAAGGTCCATAGCATCGAATGCGTCTGAGAGGGAGACTTTATTCAGCAGCTGTGATCACTGATTAGCATCGCACCGCCAACACACGGGCAAGCTGGGACCAGACGCAAGCTGAACTGGGCTCTGGAGCCCTTTCCACACTGTTCCCTGGAGGAGATTCATTTTTTTGTTTGTTTTTCAACAAATATTTCATGAGAACCTGCGAAGTGTTGCTGCTCTCTCCCTAGAAGTCAAACACACATGCTTAGAGTGGTGTTGCCCACAACAATGGCCACCCACGGGGCTGGAGGCTCACGCATGTGCCACCGAAACCCAGCTTCGGTGGGGGTGGCCTCGCTCCTACCCTTTGAGCTCTGGCTTCCATCAGAACCCCACGCTTCCCACGCCAGTGCTTGGCTCACCGACTGATGAAGAACTCCCACTATTTTTCTCTTTTAGCCTTTTGGGGTCTGCTGCTTTTCCTCCGTACATAGGGCCACCCTGCACTGAAATGTTCCACAGTAAACAGCTTGACAGGAGCTGGCACAACTTCACATGCCCAAATCCCTATAAATGCCTCTTCCATATAGTTTATGCTATTGTCATGAGTACTTGTGATTAGGGGCTCAGGTTTCATTCGGGCGTAGGGTATGTGAGGGACGTAAGGACACTGAGGTCTCCCGGGGGCTTTGGACACTTGGAATGCACGACCGATGGCAAAAGCAGCAAGAGCTCGAGTGTTTCAGAAGCCCGACCTCTACAGGATGATACAGGAATAGCGTCTGAATTCCAGTCTCAGACGTTTGTTGCGAGTTCCCTGAAGGCTTTCTTCACTGCAAGGGCGTTGGAGGCACATTCAATGTGGCCAATGCTCTCATCCTGAAGCCAATGTTTCTTAGAAACCTCTTGGCTCAGGATCCAGTGATATATTTAGGTCAAGTAATATCTTTTATGCAAGAGATCAAAAACTAAATACCTTAAAATAAGTTTTGCAATTATTTTTTCTGTATGCTTGCTTACTCGTTTTTTAAAATTGCCATTCATAAAGCCTATTCAGTTAATAGAAGGATTTTCTGGCTGTTTTGATTACAAGCTTTCCTCCTTACATTGATTTATTTGCTTTGTATTAGAACATGCTAGATTTCACAGGAATTGGTCTCAGCCCATGAAACACACACCCTGGAGAGAGCAGCACTTTGAGACACACAAAGACTAAAACTCCTTCCTCCTGCACCCGCCCTGCACCCCGGGCCTCCAGCCTCATTGGCAGCACTCCCAGGAGCATTTTTTCCAGTGTCCTTATCCTGGCTTTTGGGCTGCTGTGCAAACTCCACAAGAGAAGTTGCTCTTTGGATATTCTTGAACATTTTTTCTCATTTTAAGAGCTAATATTGGGAACATGGAATAAAAGAGCTAGAAATTTAGAATTATATAAACTAACTAGCATAATAGTGACAGATAATGCCAAACTCCCACCTTTGATGCCACCCCCCAGCCCTGAGACATATACACAGCCACATGTACATTCCTTCCTTTTATACAGCTCACAGGCCCAGAAGGAATCATCTGCAAAGAAAGGGACTATTCAAAGAAAACATCAATTCTTTTTCTGTAAGAACTTATTTCAACGGATTTATCCTCAAATATATCCTTGGCAGAAACACGTGAACTCATGAATATTTCATAGGCCAAGACCAAGCCGGCTCAAGATCCCTGGCCATTTTTCCATCACATCCAATTCCCACATAAGGAACTGGGAAGTACCCAGACTGGTTCAGAAGCACCCAGCAGGCATGGAAAGACGGGAAAGGGCAGAGTCAGGACCCCTGCACTGAATCTGACACATTAAATGTGACTCCAGAATAGGAGCCCCTTCATCACCCTTGCTGCATGATGTGAACCTACAAGTGTCTACCTGGACTCCCTGGCCATTTGCAGGATTACAGAATGTTAGAGATGCAACGATATTTTGCGTATGAGGAAACCAAGGCTCAGGGAGATAAAATAGCCAGGTCATGCAAACCAGTCTGGGGCTGAGATTCCAGACTTTGCACTTCCACCCAGTGCTCTTTACACTCTCCTGTGAGGCTTCTGTTGTTGCCTGAATTCCATCCTGTGGAACCATCCATCCTCCATCCATCCATCCATCCATGCGCCCATCTATGCATCCATCCACTCATCCATCCATCTCTTACTGTCTGTACTTCCAACCCACAGATCAATGGGAACTCTGTGCATCTGCCTAGGACACACCTGATACCACATCTCCAGGGGTGGCGTTGTCCCAGTCAACAATAACAAACGAGTGGCAGCCTTCCACTGCGACCACGGTGATGTTGCGGGGGGCATGCTGAGGAGGGAGGTCACTCTTCCTCAGGTCATTTGGAATGATTTCATCCAGGCTGTCCACTTGGAAGTGATCCAGAGCATCAGTCAGAGAGCATGGGGCCGATGGGTCTTTACTTAGATATGTCACATAAGGAGCTGGAAAGGAACAGAGATATCCAATCACATTGCTGAAGGCTTTCTCTGCAGGCCGAAACGGGGCATGCTCCACAGAGTCAGGACAACCATTCAGTCTCTCCCTGCCAGACAGAGGCTGCAGAGCCATCAGCCCTGATGCCAAACTCAAAAGAGCATCCCTAGCTCTCCCTAATGGGTCCATGTGTTTATCTTTCAATCTTACGGTTTCAAAAGATCCTACTGCCCCATCAACACCAATGACTACATCCTCAAGGTGATTTTGAAAGATCACCAAACTATAATTTAATGAGCCTGCAGAATTCTGCCATTTCTATGCTCAACCATTTGGGAAAGTGCGAGTCAGGCCCACCCTACACTTGACAACCCTTCTCTCAACACAGCTCATTCCCTTGACTATCCTGGGACCAGAAAAAAATATACCTGATCAGGAAAACAGCCTCTAGCTTCAGCCCTGGGTGGTCTCCCCTAGAGTGTCACAGCCCCTACAACCACCTGGAATCCCTGTGCCAAAGGCCAGGCCTGAGCAACATTACTGCTCAGTCTAATACGAGGTACTCATATTTAAGGACTGGCTGGAGCTTTCCCACACACTACTTCAGTAGATACAAGAGCACTCGGAGTAAGGAAGGACGTGGACTGGTCTCCCCATGTTTCAGCCAAGCCTATCAATGCTGAGAGTGTGCCCCAGCAGGAAGGGCCAACAGGAGACTCCCTCCCACCTTCCCTCAGCTCTTTGTATTATGTCCCACTCGTTAAGAAGTTAGAATGTCAACGAATGGAGGTTGGGGCTTCATACATGCAAGAATCTCAAGTGCTCTCAAGTAACCATGGCTTGTAAGTTTTAAAGATTCCATAGCATCTTTTAATACTAGGCTCTCACGCTCAGCGGCTGTTAGGACTGAATGCAACTTTTAGCTCCTCTATTTTCCAATAATTAGTATGAAACTAAGTCTTTAGGATTTGTCGTGGATCTTATCAGGAAGTTTTGGGAAGTAGGCTATTATGCTTTGAAGAGTTATAGACATATGAACTAGCCAGACAATAGTAAGCCTTTCAGTCTTTAGAAGAGTTCCGTGGGACAGCTAATAGTAGCACTGAAAGCATTTCAATTTCTGTCATGGAACTGTAGAGAGAACAGTCAGAGCATCTGGCACATTCCTCCAGGCTGCCACATGCATCAGTATTTGCCTTAGGAATGCTACCTCGAATTAATATTCTTGTTCTTTTAGTACGTGTGGTTCAGACACTCAATCACTACATCTTGGCTGGCAAGAGTTGTTCTCTGCTCATGGCAGAACATTTGTTTTGGAAACAGAAAAGTGCGATATTAGTTTAAGCTGTTGCTTGTCTCCACTTAGTAATATATTAATCCACTGTCTCATTAGTGATGTTCATGAAGGGCATGGGGAAAAAGACTTGTAAAGAGAATAAAATATGGTTTAGTTACATAGAATTTCCTATTGAAATTGTCTCAGTTACTGAGAAAGAAGAGTAAAATGAATTTCTAGATCCCAAATCCTTGAGGCTAATAAGAATTACAGGAAATAACAGAACAACAGCTTTGGCTCTTGATACTGTGTCAGTGGCTCAATTCAGTAAACTGCTAAGCTTTTAGGAAGAATTTAACACTGCAGACAAAGCCTAGTGGTAAATCTCGTTTTAGAAAAGTTGGCTACAATAAAAATACTCATGTTCCCTGGTCCTGATGATTTTTAAAAGTGTTTCTTACTCTCAATCCACACAAGGTAGCCTCTCTGAACTCTCCTCTGTCTGATACCAAATGTTCTTCTGCATCCTCTCCTCTTCTGACTTTTGCAGAAAGCAAATTAATATATATCTAAGGAGGACTGACTCACTAAATTACTCCAAATGGAAACTTCACTCTGGGAAAACTTCTTCTCAAAATGCACCGCCTTGTACAGGCCAAGAGATTAGTTACGCTCCTCTTCAAAGAGCAAAAGTTAAAAAACCCATGTTTCTCTGATTAGGGAAGTTATATTTACCAACAAATCGTTTCTTTCCAGCCAGATCGAATTCTTCTTCAGGAAAGGAGCTGATGGAGCCTTCTTCTGGGATGACCTTGGGTGTGGCAGCAGTGGTCGAGGGCTTGGTAGTGGCCAGTGGCCTTGAGGTCTCCAATTCATAATCTGAAATGAAATGAAGGCTCTGGAATTGGGCACTGCCAGAAAAGGGGCACTATTTGCAGTTAAAAGATATCTTCTTAAGATTCAACTGTAGATGCAAACACACAAACACACACACCCCCAAATAAATGCTATGCCTAAACATAATTTGTTTCTAATAAATACTATCTCCCCATTTCAGTCCTCTCAGAAAAGCAGCTGCAGATAAGAGAGAGGAAGGGATAAAAGATATACATATGACCAGAAAAATGAGTTTTAGAATCTGAGTTGGAGACAACTTAGACTCACTCCATTTTAGTGTGCTCATGTCTCTGGTCCAAGGTGATTCTCTACCTGCAGAATCTTCCCTTTTAGAGTCAAAAATGATCACGTCAGAATTTTTTTTAAAAAATCTATCTTCTACTATGGGTTTTTCTTCTGGGAAGGGGGATGGGATTAATCCTGTTAAGAGGACGAACTTTTAACATTTAAAAAAGATAATAAAACTCCACTCCCCTTTCAACTGTTCAAAGATTAAAAAGATGCTTAGTGTTTTCAAAGGTGCTAAGAAATCTTCCTTTGCTTGCTAACATCTGCTGCTTTTCTTTTAAGTCAGTTTCTGTTTGAAAATCTTGGCATTAAGACAGCACATCAAACTTTATTATGAATAAATAAAGCATCAAAGGTGACATCATTTGCACAGTTGTGACTTAAGACAACTGCAGCTGTGGACAGTAGCAGGCAAGCTGGAGCACAGGAGAATCCCGAGCCCTGTGTCAAAGGCCAGCACTGGATGGGGACTAGATTCCTATGTGAACTTCTTTTTTTTTTTTAAATTTTTATTTATTTATTTATGTTTTTCCTTTTTGTCTTTTTTCGTGACCGGCAACGGATCGCAACCCTCAGTGTCGCACCCGTACCGGACCGGGACCGGCAACGGGATTGCAACCCTCGGTGTTGCGCCGCACCTCGCTCAGCCAGTGAGTGGGAACCGGTCTGTATGTGGGATCCGAACCCTCGGTGGGAGTGCCGCCGCGCTCCCAAGCGGCGCACTGTAGCGTGTACCACCGGGCCGGCCCCCTATGTGAACTTCTTCATCTGCAGAGGCAACTTATAAAATACACAAAACAATCGCAGGGTCCTGAGTACAAAAACATTAGTTACCATGCATTGACTATTTCAGATGCTTGTCTAAAGCATTCTGTATTTTTAATCTTATGAACTTGTCCTTACTTGAAAAAATTCTGTGATAAGTAAACAACACATCTACCGCATCACATTTTATAAGTAATTAGAAAAGGAAAGAGTGAGAAGAGAAGAGCCAAGCAAGGAAGCCGGGACATTGGCTACACCAAGTAGTTTTATAGACGGGGGTGGAGGGGCAGCCCAGACGGCAGAAGCTCCAGAATTTCTCTAGTGGAAGGAAGGTTGGGAGGGACAGAATGGACAGTGCAAGGGACTTGTTTGGAAGCTGAGTTTGCACATCAAGCATGCTGTTCTTCTTCAGATCAAATGTGCATTTGGGGGTGACTTGGAAGGGTGGAGCACACCCACCTTCCCTGGGCTGGACCTTGGCATCACCACCGGCCCAGAGTTCTGAAGGAAACCGCAATCAAGGTCACCCACTTAGCAATGAAAATAAAATCCTCTGATCAGGAAAGAAAGCGTCCTAATAACGCTTTAAAATCCATTTGTACCTTCATCGTATACAACGTAGGCCTCTTCTGTGGGTGCTGCCGTGTCAGTCTCCAAGCCAGAGAACTCATCTGGTGAAGGGAGAGAGAGGGACAGGGGGTCAGAGGCCCCGGGTCTCTTCACAGCCATGCTCTCACACTTGGGCTCCCGGCAATTCCTGCAGCAGGAGCGGGTCATGCAGACGAGTTGCCAGGGCCAGGCTCTCTTCTGCTTTTCAGAAGGGAGAGCATCAGAGCACCGCAATGGGACCACACCGTGCTCTTCTCTGGGCTCAGAAAAGGGCAACCCAAATGCCCTCAGGGATCCGGAGCAAGCACCCTGCCCTGCATTCCGGCCCTGCCAGCACCACGAGCCGTCCCTGGCCTCCCGCCTGCCACCCTGGGCCTGTCACCCCACTGCCCAGCTCTGAACATGGAGGGGAGGGCCGGGGTCTCAGCCACAGGCCGCAAACAGGCATTCTCAGAAAGCCACCAGCAGAGGGAGAGCAGAGTGGGTGGCTGGTGCTCAGGCCGGTGACAGAAATCTCTTCACAGGTAGACTCTTCTGTTCATGGATTGTCATCCTCCTCCCATCTTGCCTCTGGGATATCCTAAAAGCAGGGTGACCTCCTGCCTCTCCTACATTCCAGTGTGGCACACCGCACCAAGGCGAGTCTCCCGGGCTTTTCCACCCTCTCTCACCGACTCCAGGACACATCTGTACCAGTGAGATTTCTTAACTTGCATGGGAAGTTTGGAAATAACATGCCAATCACTGATGACAAGTTTTTCTTTTTACACGGACTGGGCTTTACCAAACTCTAGATCTATCATGACTACAGAATTAGACTTCACATGCAATTTATAGAATTTCAGGTGTGATTTTTTGAAGTCTTCCAGGAAACCCCAGTTAGAAGACCTAGTATTAACATTCCTGTAATGACAGGAATTGAAGAAAAGTGAGTGATTTAAGCATAAAAAGACAGTTTTGCCTCCTTTTTGGGGGTAGTTTAAGCAGAAGTCTTTTCAAGCAGTTGTGATGAAATCAATTATCTTATTTCTCTACTTGGAGATATAAACACAACTGTAAATAAGGAGAACATCTCACTTGGTTGATAAAATCTTGGGGCAAAAGATTTTATAACAAAAAATTCAGAGGAATTCCTTCCCTCCTTGTGACCTGAAGCCCACAGCAACAATATAGAACCCTCTAAACTCAATGCACTCTTAACAGCGGATGAGATGGGGGCGACGGGAAGAGGTAACTATGATTTACTGCATGCCTTCTGCACACCAGGCCCATAATTACATAAATACTGCTTGAGTTAATCCTTACAACAAACCCTCCAGATCCATCGGACTTATCGTATCTATTTCAAAGGCAAGGACACCAAGGCTCTGAGAGGATTAACAATGTGCCTGGAGACACAGCTGGTAAATGACAGCAGAAACAGAAGGTGAACTTCAAGCCTTCTGGCTCCAAAGACTGTGTACTTTATACTTCATGAAACTGCCTCCACTTTTTAAAAGTTGACCTAACCAATCAAATTTGTTGTAAACTTAAGGTTCTGTATTAGAATCATCATCCCACACTTGTAACAAAGGGGAAAGGAGAAAGTATATAAACTCCATTGTAATTATTCTACCAGTTTTTCTTGAACCTACTTTGAATAGCACCATGAATGTTAATGTTATGTTGCCAAAATAAACGCCACCAGAGAAGGATACTGGCAACCTTGAGCTGTCTGTCCAGCCCTTCTGTGGAACACAGCAAGACGGAGCACAGCCACCATTCAGAGGCCGGGAGGTGCTCCTGCACCTGCTCCACCCTTGAGGCCATCAACGACCCTGGGCGAATCTCAATGAATGTTACCAGAAAGAAGGTGCAGATTATCCACCCATTGGGGCAGGATGGTCATTTCATGGAAAACTATTAAATGCAATTTTTCCTTAGGTCATTCAGTGTCAATATGCCTGGATTTAAGACAAATTACTTCTGGGCTGGTTCAAATTAGAGAATTTCAGGTCACACCCCTTAAAGTTTGGGTTTATCTTGCCATGGTTCCTGGCCTACCATTTCCCTCCCTGGTCCATTTAACTTTTAGGAACATAGTCTTGCTTTCCGCATTATTTGTTCAGTTTCATTTCTTTTCATTATTACTTTTAGCCAAATGTCAATGTCAAAAGCTTCAACCTCTTCATATAAAAGTAGCTACCAGGTATCCACCAGGGTGGTGTAGTTTACTTTCTTCAGGAGTTTATCCAAATGTCAGGAAAAAATAGGTGCAAAATGTCCCCAGAGAAGTAGGACCTCAGTTCCAGAGATATTTAAAAAATATGAAAAAAGTTAGGAGAATTTTAGAGAGAGAAGGTAAACGAAACTCAGGGTATTTGCACACTGTATGGCTGACCCAACTCAAGTCAGTTTTCAGTTATGTTCTCTGTATTTTCTGTCCCGAGAGTGAGCTGTGGCAGGGTAGAACAGTTTTCCATCATGACAGATGTTTTTCTGCAACATGCAACAAGGTCATGTTACTAATTCTTGAAGATGTTCAGCTGGCTCGTAACATTTGCAAACACACACGAAATCATCAGATCTACCTTGGAAGCAGAACCTGAAAAACAAAGATCACTGACTTTTACCTCTCAGTTAGAAAATGGAGAATGCCTATACCTTAAAGAATTGTTACATACCGAAAGATGCATAATTATAAACCACAAGCAGTTAGAGATGAAGGAGAAGATATTGTCTTGACTGCGAGAAGTTTGCTATCAAATGGAGGAGTCAGATCAAGCAAAAAAAAAAAAAAAAGTGTGTGTGTGTGTAAAGAGAGAGAGATAAATGCAACAACACACGGAAACAAGCACTGACATGCACCTACGCCTACAGAAATATACGCAGAAGCAGGCCGTCCACAACAAAGGAGGAAGCACACATAAATAACATCAAGCGTTGGTGAGAAGCAGAGAAGCTGGGACCTCACGCGTCACAGGTACAAGGGTGAGTATGTAAAAGGGTGTAGCTATGGTGGAAAACAGTTTGGCAGTTCCTCAAAAAATTAAACACAGAGTTACCATTCGATACAGCAATGACACTACCAGCTATTTACCCAAGAGAACTGAAAACAGGTATTCAAAAAAAGCCTTGTACACAAATGCTGTAGGAGCATCATTCGTAATAACCAAAAGGTGGAAATAATCCAAATGACATTGACTGATGAGTGGATAAAATCTGGTCTATCCACACAATGGAATAAAAAGAATGGTATATTCTACAATGTGGATGAACCGTGAAAACAATTACGCTAAGTGAAAGAAGCCAGACACAAAAAGCCACATATTGTACGATTGCATTTATATAAAATGTCCCGAATAAGTAAATCCATAGAGAAAGTAGATTAGTAGTTTGCGGGGGTTGGGAGGAGGGAGGAACGGACAGTGACTACTAATGGGTATGGAGTTTCTTCTGGGGTGATAAAAATGTTCTGGAATTTGATAGTGATGATGATTGCACAACTCTGCAAATACACTAAAAACCACTAACATTAAAAGGACAAACTTTGTGGTATGTGAATTATATCTCAATAATGCTATTATTTAAAAAATTTTTTAATTTAATTTTTGCCACACAAAATAATAAATTACCACTTTTGTGATAAGAAAGAGAAATAATACTAAGAACAAAGGGATGGGAGGAAACTTTGGGAGGTGATGGGTATATCTGTGGCCTTGATGGTGTGAAAGTTTAAGAGTATGTATTTATCTCAAACTCAACGAGTTGTAAAGATTAAATATGTGCAGCTCTTTATATGTCAATCACACCTCAATAAAGTGGCTTAAAAATTAAAAGATAAAAATAATTATGATTGGAATTGATACAAGGAAGAAAATGTTTACTAAAGTTTTTAGTAGGACGGCAGAAACAAAAAGGAAGAGAGGCCATAGAGAAGTATTTTTAAAATAATCAATTATAGTACATTAAAATACTGTAAGATGGGCTGGCTGGTTAGCTCAGTTGGTTAGGGTGTGGTGCTGAGAACACCGAGGCAAAAGGTTCAGATCCCCAAACCTGCCAGCTGCCCCCAAAAAACTGTATGAGAATGATATGTTGCTGTCCCCAAATTTTATTTTTTTCCCAAGATTTTGTATTAATTTGTACTTATTTTTAAAATGCTGTCTAGAAGCAAATTATTCTTTGGCTTGGACTAGGGAATCACAAGAATGGACATGAGTGAACTAAAAAGTATTCATACATCATGATTTGCAAAGAAAAGAAGAGGCAAAAATGCCAAGAAAAATATTAACTTTCATGCCAAATAGAAGTCCAAAAGTATAAAATAAATGAAAAGAACATGCTAGATGGCCTAGATAAAAACTCACAAAATAATATGCAAAATAATAACAGTGATTAAAACCAAATACACAAGTCACTCTTCTGTTTACAAGCCATGATTCATTTTCTGTTTTAATTACACTTTAGTTTATACAATTAAACTCATTAATATATGGGGAAGTAAGAAGTCAAGAAAAGTAACATAATATTTTAATACCAGAAATCCAAAAGTAAATTCAAGTTTGTACTCACTGGGAAAACTATGATAATTTTCTTCCCAGTCGTCCTCTTCCTCTGTATGTTTCCTTGTTCTCTGGTGTAAATTTTTAGATGTGTCAAAGTTTTCTTGTTCATTTGAAACTTTTCCACAGAACGACTGACTTTAAACAGAATTCTCATTTTGGATAAAGCAGTCAGGTTCGGATTGATTGGGATTATTATCATGGTCAATAACGCTGTGTAAGAATTCCAGGCACGCAAATATTCTTGAAATGAAGGGGCTTCACTCTGCATTAGCTTAAAAAGACATATAAGCTTTGCAGCCTATGTTGCAATTCATTTCAACGCAAGAGAAAGAGGGTGGACTCATCTCCTCCAAGCCTGACGCATGTGTAGGATGACCTCTTCCAAAGCAGTCTGAACAGGACACTGAGCAAAAGGGACGAGGACATGTCGGCTCCACCACAACCGGGACGAGCATGGTCAAGCTCCCATTCTTTAGGGAGAAGGAGCCCTTCTCAGTAGGAAGACAGACAGATGTTAGGGGAACAGGATAGTCCAGATCAGGCCTCACAAAGCAGGGAAATAGTGCATTCTTACCCAGTGGAGAGCCACTTTCCCACGAGAAGTCCAGCCACATGAGGATCAGAACTTTCCAAAGGGAGGGCTGATCAAAAAAGTGTTTGGTTGCCAAACGCACCTGGGAAACACTACTTTTCTTGAAGATTCAAAATGAGACTATTCAATGATCTAAACCATCCACAAGTAAGAAATTGATTGAACCTTGTTGAAATCACATAGTTAACCACAGAACCTTCTTCTTTTATAAACATAATAACTACTAATCTACTAACACACTTTGGGAAACACTAATCCAAATTGATAATGTCACAAGTTTCAGCTAAATTTTTGATTCAGGTTGTACAAAGCTCGCCAGATAAAACACAGGATATTCAGTTAAATTTGAATGTTAGATAAACAGCAAGGAACTTTTTGGTATAAGTATGCCCCATGCAATAATTTCTTTTGCTAAGTCTGATAACGCTCGTTGTGACACAGCGCTGTCAAACAAACCCGCTGGGATTAAACCTACCTCTACTTGCCATTTTGCCGTGCACAGTACTTACTCACCCTCCCCTGCAGGTCTGCCACCCCACTCTGAAATGCAGCCTACTAATTGAGCAGGTTACCTTCTTCAGGGGAGCACTCGGGGGTTCCATTTGAGCCCATTATCAGGTTGCCGCCATCGTCATGCCGTTCCTGGGTCCCAGGGGGACAGGTGGGGACGGGGGTGGTAGGTTCAGTGGTGGTGGTGGTTGTCTGTGTAGTGGTTTGGATTGTGGTCGTTGGGCGCATGGTGGTGGTCGTGCGGCGGGTGGTGGTCATGCGGCGGGTCGTGGTCATGCGTCGGGTGGTGGCCGTTGTGGGCCGTGGGGTTGTGGTGGTAGGCAGAGGGGTCAAAGCAGTGGTAGGCTTTGCGGTTGTCGTGGGGGACTGGGTGGTTGTTTTGATGACCTCCAAGCCCACCAGGGGCTTCCCTCCAAGACTCAAAATGGGTTTATCCTGGGCACTGGCCAGGGGTTTACCATGTCGCCCCTGCCCAAAGAGGGGGAGGCCGTCTGGACTCACCACGGGGGTCCCTCCCAGATCTGAAACAAATTAACCAAGAGCTATGCAACAAGGTGAAAACAATCCAGAGGAAATAAAAAGCAAGTAGTGTCTCCTCAAAGCTTAGGTATTATTCTGTTTTTAATCAATGAAGGGCAAAGGAATAATTAAAAGAATATCAGCTGGATATCTGTTGCTATCCAGAAATTTCTGGGCTTATATTATATTGTCCATTACTCTGTATTACCTTATAGAAACATATAAATATTTCATGAGTGTTTCTCCCTGATAATAGGGTACACTAATGTGCCCTATTAAAGCTTAGGGTACCTAAGTGCACTAACGTATCCTACTAAAGCTTAGGGTACCTAAGCTTTGAGGAGACACCTCTTGGTCTTTGTTGCAGCAATAGACAGTACATAAACAGGACATAACCAATAAGTTGGACAATACGTAAATAAATGATTCTGTGTTTCAATAAAACTTTGTGTATAGACACTGAAATGTGAATTTCATATAATTATCACATGCCACAAAATATTTTTTTTTTGTTATTGCAGTTATCTAAAAATGTAAAAATTATTCTAAGCTCACAGGCCTTACAAAAACAGGCAGCGGACAGGGTTTGGCCAGTTGGCCTAAGCTTGCAGACCCCTGCTCTAAACCGCCCAATTTCAAGAACAAAGTAGAAGGCCACATTCTCTAGAGGGTGGAGTCTGCAGGAAGAGCATAACTAAAAGTGCATGAGGAAAATGCTAAACGCTGACTCTTTTGAAGCTCTTCTTTCCACATGGCTAAAAGTAATGGCCCAAGGGCAACCATTACCAATGAGGGGGAAGAAGAAGAGAGGAGTTGTTTTTGTACAGCTAACCAAATACACTAAGCTCATTAAAAACCACTCTCACTTACCCACAACGGTTCGACCGTCACCTCCTAGTTTAACCCGGAGAGGATTTCCATGTGAATCTTGGAGGTGTCTTCCTTCCGCATTCAGTACTAACCCACGGTCAAGATCCACGACCTAAATCCATGACACAGATTAAAGAACACATTGGACATTTTGAAATGTTCACATTAGTCCAACTACACATACATATGAATGACACTTCCACAGAAGGACACAGTAATGTGAGGAGAGGACATTCTTTTTGTCGTATCATTTGCAAGGTTTTAAAAAAAAGCACAAAACAGTCATATTTCATATTATAACTGCTTACCCATATAATATGTAAATTATTTTAAGGTTCTCAAATATTCAAAATACGTTCAACATATTTCTACCATTAAGTACATTATATCTAACGGTGGAAAGGAGGAAACAGCCTAAGTGTCCATCAATTGCGGGAAGAGATTAAATAAAGTATGGCCCATCCATGCTGTGGCATACTATGCAGCCAATAAAAAGGACATGGGAATTCTACATATATTGACCTTTGCTGATGCCTACTCAGATTACAGGACTGATTATTTTGCAAAAATAAAAAATATATATATTTGTGTATATAAGCTTAAAACTGCAGGGAAAAAATTCTGAGGGATACACCCCCAACTGTCAACAGTGGTTGCCTTTAAGAAGTGGTTTGGAGTGAAGGATGCTTACTTTCTTTTTCATATATTTCTGAATTATTTTAAATTCTTGCAATGAACATGTACTTCTAGTGTATTAAAAACATAAAATGTTTTCATTTTGCTGTTAATGTTAAAAATCAGTTATTATAACAAAAACAATTCAATTTGTAACATTCCTAATACATTATGCAGGCAAAAATGTCATATTCTAAGAAACTGTGAAACTTGAAAAGAGCTATTATTATCTCTATCAAGGAACAAGCTCATGCCCTTCGCTGGTGGTTCTCGAAGCATAGGCTTGGACTAGCAGCCTCAGAGCATCACTTGGGAACTTGTCAGATACACAAATCACCTGGTTCTACCCCAGACCTGCATGTGACCAGCTCTCCAGTGATCCTGAGCTGGCTAACATTCAAGAACCACTGCTCTGCACAATCAGGCCACTGGAGGAAGCCCTACAAGTAGGTCACTTTGTTGGGTGGTGTTTCAGTAATTAAAATTTATTCATATAAAACCGACTTTTGAAATTCACTCCATACTGTTTCAATTCAAAATTGTTTGTAATGACATTTTGCTTCAATTTGCATTCTTCCTATTATGAATTTCTGTTCCTTTGAGAAACGGTAAAATGCATCTTTAGATCACTTGTGACTGAAAATTTCACAAAGTCCTTTAATGTTACAAATGGCAACTTTTGACTGGGAATTCCACTATCAATAATTTTTTTTGATTCTTCGAAAAAATATTTCCAATCCCTGAACATTATAAAGTGTTCCGTCTGTTACCCTTAACGCACCAAAAACCCCTAAACATGTACCTTAACCCCAAGCAGTTAAAGTATTTAGTTTAGATATACATAAAGTGTTAATACATAACTTTAGCCAAACTACAATTGCTGAAAGATTTAAAAGGCGATCTGATAAAAATTGCCTATACAACTCAAGGATTTTGTTTGTTTGTTTTTACCTTGTTTCCTTGTAGAAAGGATTTGAGATACCAAAAATATGTGTAACATTTTATCAAACAAAAAATAAAAATAAAATAAAGCTATCAGGACAGGGAAAATACAAGTTCATTTGAGAGGCCATTCATCAGGTTCTATGGAATTGCTGAGGTTGGGCTGGACCTTTCTAACCAGCCACGGCAAATGGAAAACAAAGGCCCATGACTTATCTCAGCCATGAGAGGAAAGCAAACTAGTTACTCAGGAGAATCAAAGGTTTTTCTGAGCATTGGAAGAAACTACATACAAGTATGTTCATATGGAAGTGGTTAAAACTAGAGAAGAAGAGAAAAAGACGACTTCACTGTTACACAATGTCCACCACGCTTCTCTTGCCATTAGCATGACAACTGGTATGTGTAAAGAAGTTTTCCCTACCCACTTTGTTCCTTGAGGGCCACTGATAATTCTTTGTCCATTCGGTTTGCCATTACTACCAGGAGGTACTTTCCCTTCTACATTTGATCTGCCACTGTAACCTACACAGTACAAAAAATAAAAGCAACAGAACCTGGTAAATTCAACATTCTTGGAAAGCTGGCTTCACACCAAACATCATTTCAAATCGAAACTCTAAACAGAATTTTAAACCAATAGCTCATATGTGTTAGGTAATGGTAGTCTTCAACTGTGACTATTAAGAGTACAGTAAAGTCACTGTGTGGTTAATTTTAGGTGTCACCTTGGCTAGGTTAAGGAATACATAGAAACCTGGTAAAGCATTAGTGTTGGGTGTGTCTGTGAGGGTTTTCCAGAGATTAGCATGACAGCCTGAGTGGACTGGGTGGGAAAGACCCACTCCCAATATGGGCAGGCACCATCCAATCTGCTGGGCGCCCAAAGAACAAAAGCAGAGGAAAAGTCGAATCTCTCGCTGTATCCTCTGGAGCTGGGATACACTCTTCTCTCCTGTCCGTGGACATCCCAACTCAAGACTCTTCAGCTTTTGGGTTCCAGGGCTTACATCAGTGGCACCCCCGGCTGTCAGGCCTTTGGCCTTGGACTCACATCATCAGCTTCCCTGGTTCTGAGGTTTCTGGACTTGGACTGAGCCATGCTACCACCTGTCATGGGACTCCTCAGCTTTCATAATCACGTGAGCCAATTCCCCTAATAAATCCCCTCTCATATGTCCATGTACATGTCCTATCGGTTCTATCTCTCTGGAGAACTCTGACTAATACAGTCAGTTTTCTGACAATACTGGGGGAAAGATAGTGTTTGACATAAGTAAATTTTCCATACAAAGCTTAAGACCTTAGTAGCTGTAGTTTTTTTAGCCAATTGGAAGTTGGAGGGAGGAAGGGTTAGAAGGACAGAAAAAAATATCTCTAAAATGTATTAGACGCTGTCCTGCTTTTCTCAGCATGTTATACTAAACGTGACAACTATTTCTAGCTGACTCAGGTCCTACCCATCAGTCGCCAAATATAATGCACAGTGCCGTCTCTGGGCTTGCTGAACTCCGTGGGCTCCCGAGCATCTGCTTAGAGAATGAGCAGGAGAAGCAGCTGCCCTTTCAGTTCTTTCTGTCTGTCCCCACCTCAGGCCCTTTTGCATCAGCTAAACCATGTGAGGCCTCAGCGGGGAGTGCCCTGTGGTCCAGCCTCACCCACTGGATAAAGCACTTGGGCTTTCTGACAACTATGTGCAGGTCAGAGACTTTATTTCTCTCACTCATTCACTTATTCATTAAATATTTATTGAGTTCCTGCTATGTTCAAGAGAATGTTGAGTTTCACAGCTATTATCAGGATCTTAGGTTTGCTTAAAACAGGTCAATCTCAGTGGAAAACTGAACTCCATGTGGGGCGTTGCTCTATGTCTTTACATTGAGTTAAAATAACAATGTATTGTGTAAGTTAACAATATTGATGCATTCATTCAAAAATGTTCTATGAAGCTCCAAATTACCTGCCAGGAGAGTTCAAGGTGCCACTCAACTGAAAGCAAATTTATGGGAAATACCTTAGACACTGCCCTGGGGTCAACATAAGACTCCAGTTCATAGCTGTCCACATTCTATCCTCTGTTATAGAAATACAAGGCACACATTTGCCTGTGACTCCTCTGTGTGACAATCACCTTTAACATGCATTTTCTGGAGGTTTCAGGCAACATTCACTGATTACAATGTGTGAGCAATTCATACCCAAGACATCTGAGTTTGTTCTAGGGTAGGTTTGGCTCAGAGTTTTGCATGCAAAAGACAATAACAAGATAAGAACAAAAACTAGCCTATATAAATGTCTAATTCATTACTGCAAATTCCTTAAATATACACTGGCACATGAACAACTAAAAAGAACCTAGAATACAGGAACCTGAGTTTGGCATCATGCTATGGCATTTTCACAGATTAAGAGCACATGTCAAGGAATTCAATGAGGCAATATGGGATAGCGGAATAGCAGAGGGCTGTGGCATTTAAGCATTTGGGATTGGAATCGTAGCTCAGATGAAGTGCAAGCCACTCAGATCCCCGAGACCTCGCTTGCCCATCTGGAAACATTGCAAACCCGACCAGGTGGTGAAGAGAATGATGTGACACGTGCTAAGCTCTTAACACGGTGCTTGGACATGGCGGCTGCTCAATAATACAATAAGATAAAATAAAACCTCTCAGGAATTGCCGTGAACACTCCTGAGCACCTTAGAACAAGAGGCTAAGCGACTGTTTTTGAAAACCAATTACCTTGTCTGTAAGCGGGTCTCACCGGCTGGCGCGAGAGCGGATTCCGGAATCTCGACTGCATCATCCGCTGGCGCAGGGACAGCATAGGGGTGGTGGAGGCGTAGCTGGGAGGGGCGCGGGACGTGTCCTGCGGCCAGGACGGGGGAGCGACGCTGGGACTTGGGGTGGCAGGGCTGCGAGTGGGGTGTCGGGGAGGGAGGCGTGAGGCTCTTGGGGCGCTGCCCGGAGGTCGGGGGACAGGCGGCTCCCCGGGCGCGGCGCTCTCTTCGCCAGGAGCGGGCCCGGCGACAGGCCCCTTCCTGTCCTTGGAGAGGCCCCCATCAGCGTCTTTGCCGCCCCCGGGGACGGAGGACGACAGAGGGTCTTCCTTTCCTGCTTTTGAAAAGCCCGCGTGCTCCTCCACCTCCTGCTCGGCCGAGGCCCAGGGCCGGGCTTTGGCCGGCGGGGGCCGCCGGGGCGCGGGCTGCGTCCTTCTCGTATAACTTCGTATAATGTATGCTATACGAAGTTATTACGAGTGGAGAGCCACTTTCCCACGAGAAGTCCAGCCACATGAGGATCAGAACTTTCCAAAGGGAGGGCTGATCAAAAAAGTGTTTGGTTGCCAAACGCACCTGGGAAACACTACTTTTCTTGAAGATTCAAAATGAGACTATTCAATGATCTAAACCATCCACAAGTAAGAAATTGATTGAACCTTGTTGAAATCACATAGTTAACCACAGAACCTTCTTCTTTTATAAACATAATAACTACTAATCTACTAACACACTTTGGGAAACACTAATCCAAATTGATAATGTCACAAGTTTCAGCTAAATTTTTGATTCAGGTTGTACAAAGCTCGCCAGATAAAACACAGGATATTCAGTTAAATTTGAATGTTAGATAAACAGCAAGGAACTTTTTGGTATAAGTATGCCCCATGCAATAATTTCTTTTGCTAAGTCTGATAACGCTCGTTGTGACACAGCGCTGTCAAACAAACCCGCTGGGATTAAACCTACCTCTACTTGCCATTTTGCCGTGCACAGTACTTACTCACCCTCCCCTGCAGGTCTGCCACCCCACTCTGAAATGCAGCCTACTAATTGAGCAGGTTACCTTCTTCAGGGGGGGGCTGGCGCTGGGACGCGGTGGCAGGCGGAGGGGCCTGCTTTGCTGGGGCCCGGCCGGGTGTCATCCTTCTGGGCACACTGGCCCCTGGGTGGGACTGGGACACTGCTGCGGGACCTGCGGCAGGGGACAGCTGGCGGCTCGTGGACACTGGCTGTGTTTGGGGGGAACGACCCTCCACGTCGTCTGTGCTCTGCTGAACGTCCTGGGCCTTAGAGGACAGGGGTGAGGATTTGCCCCGAGGATGCGCGTCTGTCCCGGTGGATTTGGGGCTCTCTGGGACGGGCTCCTTCCGGAGCAGGCTGGCCCCTCTCTGGGGGGCCCTTCTTAGGGGGTCCCAGCTCCGAGAGCCTGGCTGCCTGGAGGAGGAAGGCCCGTGGTCATTTACCACGGTGGCAGGAAGTGGCTTCTCATCCTCCCCGTCTCCATGGATACCGGAGCCACGCCTGGGGTGGGAGGCAGGGGGAGAACGAAGCCGGGGGTGCACTCGGGAGGATGCGGTGGACTGCGGGGAGCCCGAGGGCTGCAGCCGCAGGCCCCGAACGCCGCCCACCCTGCTTGGAGACCGGCCACTGGCAGCAAAGGGCTTGCTTCTGAGCAGGCCCGAGTGTCCAGGGGCAGGCCCCAGCCGCAGAGTCGGGGCGGGGGCCTCCGCCTGCCGGCTGCTGTCTTCTGTATCCCTGTCACTGTCATCCCCTCCGTCAGAAGGGTCTGCTCCCTCAGAGACCTGTGTCCTCGAGGAGAGATGAGAGGAGACTAAAGAAGACATGGTAGACCGTGATGGTGCACTGGCGGCTGGGGCGTCGTGACCATCCTTCCAGTCCCCGGAGAGCAAAGGACCTGTGTGTGGGTGGGTGGGCAGCAGCTGAGATGACCCCCTATGGAGTGAAGAAAGTCTGGAGGTGGAGGCTGGAGCGCCTGAATCTTCCTCCACGGCCCCAGGATGGGGTGCCCTCCACGCAGGCGAGGCTGGGTTTGTGCCATGGAGCACGGAGCTTCTGTGCTGCAGGACGCTGTAGGCCGGCTGGTGGCTGGGGGACAAGGCTGGCTGGGGCTGGGCAGGGGTCTTGGGGGACAGCTGCTCAGAGGAGGCGTCCTTGGGGTGGAGGGAGCCTGCAGCTCGCTCATCCTCATCTCGGTCCACCAAGTCATTGTCAGCAGAGCTGGCAGCCAGGTTGGCACGGGACCCCTCTGAAGGGCGGTGAGAGGTGCCCTGGGTGGCCACGCGGTGCGCAGGAGAGGCCGTCCCTGCGAGGGCCACCCCTGCACGAGGGTAAGTGGCTCTTGAGGAGCCGCGCTGATCCACACCTTCTTTGCGGGGCAGCACGGGGCTTCGGGCCCACCATGGAGTCCTGCCAGGAGCAGTGGCCAAGGGGCCAGATCTACTTGGTGGCCTCAGGGTTTGCCTCTGGTCCAGGGTCTCTGCAGGCGACGTTGGTGGGTCCCCCAGAGAACGCAGCTCCTCCTGGTCCGTAACTTCCATTGACTGAAGATCCAACTCTTCAGTCTTCTCTGGGTGAAGCTGGGGTTTTCTGGACACCCCACCATTAGCCAATATTTTGTTTTTCAAGTCAAGAAGAGGATCCTTGACATTTCTCCCACGAGGAGAAACAGGCATATGAGTGTGTTTTGAGGAAGCTGGAACTCTGGGAGAAGGTGAGGAAGGCCCGGGGTTTTCAGGCTTCCAATTATCCTCGGTGTTCTGCTGAGCATTCGACTCACTGCTGCTGGCTGTAACGGAGGTTGAAGAATTGACCGTCAGAGAAGAAATTCAAAAGCTGTGCAACAAAGTGAGTATTTAACGTGGCGGTACAGAGGAGTTTCAGATCGGTCATCATAGTTGACAACTTCTCATTCCCTAGAACACTGGAAGTATATTTTCCTAATTACAGCATTTTAAAAAAACTTATATTTTGCTTTAAGTAACAGATGTAGTCTTAAAGAATATGAGTTGAATCAGGTTGTCAGAGCTTATTATTTGAAGGAATTCTGAAATGCGTACTTTGAAGTACAGTGGACCCTTGAACAACACGGATTTGAAGTGCTGGGGTCCACCTATACACCGGTTCCACACTTGGAGATTTTAACCAACTGTGGATGGAAAATACAGTATTTGTGGGGTGCAGAACCCGCGTATATGCCGGGGGCCCACTTTTCTTATAACCTGTTCCACAGGGCCAACTGTAGCACCTGAGTTTACATGGATTTTGATATATACAGGGGGTCCTGGAACCAAACCCCTACATATGTGGGAGGCTGACTGTAATTCCCCGATTTTGTAAATGCATAATCTTATGTGGGACTTCCTTGATATAACTGTCAGTATATCACAAATGCATTATAGCTCTTCTTACTAGGCAAGAAATATGTGTAAGCCTGGTACAAAACATTGAATGATCTATGCTCAAAACTATATGGGACTCTGTCACATGTGACTTGCAAGTGACCAGGGTGAGCAACAAATTTGTAATTTTTGAGGCATGCCAAAGAGTTCCCTTTTCCCCAACGTGTCCTTACTTGCTCGCTTCTTCTTGCTTAAAATTCCTTTCATAATGGATACATTTGTAAATCCAAAGTAAGGCTTAAAACAAAGACTCCTGGGATAGGCGAAAACATTGTATAAAATGTACCCTACAAGTCACTTTGTCTTGAGAGCAGGATTGAGAAGGAAGGGATGCTGGGAGGGAGGGGCATCTATACAGCAGTGGGGGACCCAGAAGGAGCAAACTGCATCTACTTCACAGTTTTTTCCAGGACAAAACTGTCTACTAGCGTGGTGCACTGAGGGTCCTCACAGCACAACGAAGGTGCAAGCTGCCAGTGTCTGGCATAAATGTGGGGAAGCGGAAAAGAAAACACAGTCCCAAAACACTCCACTCCACTCTTGGATCTTTAGTAACTTGTTTGGTTTTGATACTGATCAGATAAACTAGGCAACTGAACTTCATCTGAGTAAATCTGCACTCCAAAATAATGGAATATGAACTAAAAATTTTAAAAGCTATGTAGAAGTTGAAGAGAGCCAACGAACAATTAGAAATGTCACATTACATTTGTAAAAATCTTCTTTCCCTGCCACCATAAGCCCCCAATTAGACAATGATATAAGATTAATCATATAATCAATACATTAATAAAATTGTAATAATAATTAATGTTATCAGTAAAGATAGCATTTTAGTCTTTGGGGAGACTAATTTCTAAAGGGACCACAAAGATATTTCAGAAATCAATATGCAAACTTAGCCCCGTAAAGCCATTAACTGAGCAGTTCTGCACCCAAGAGCATGATTCAAAGAAACACAAAACAAATGGCAGGGATGAAGAGAGAGAGAAGAAACGGAGCCACAAACACATGATGCTTACTTGTTGGCATAGCGACAATGAAGGCTTTGGAGTGAGGCCCCAGGCCTCTCCTGTTTGCGGCCCGGATTTTGAAAAGATAGCGTTCCCCAGGCTGCAGACCATCCACCAGGGCAGAAGTAGTGTCTCCAGGATAGGTGAGGGACTTTGCTCCAAATGGTTTGAGAGCCGGGGCATATGAAAGAATGTATTCTGAAATGATTTGGCAGACGGTTGGAAGGAGGAAACTGAAAACAGTCCTGTGTCCAGCAGACAGACTGTATGGGCAGGATGAATTAGAACGTGCATTACTAAAATTAATACACTAGCAATGCACGCCAAGTCAACAGCTGGAGCATAAAGACACGGCAGAAGGTGAACTCACGTTCGTTTAGGCCACCAGGCCGGGCTCTTTGTTAATTAGCTGGCTGTGTGCTATTTTAAGCAAATTAAACGTGGAACCCAGAAGGCCAGTCTCCATACAATTCCCAAAACTATTTACACTGTGTGTGTGTTTTTATTGTATGTATTTACTAATTTGCAATGATGAAATTAATATATCCTGAACAGAAGAAACCAAGGAAAACGAAGAGACAACTGCTAGAAACTGATTGTGAATAGTTACTGACGTCTTCTAGAGGTTCAGTTTATTAAGCTAGATTATTTTTACTGGTACATTAAGCCAGAAAACTTTCATATTTGCAATATAATTTCACTTTTGTAGGAATTATAAAAGTTCTTACTCAATATATGCTGACAATGATGTTTCACAGTATTTAACACAGTGAAGAAAAGCTGCCAAGTAGATGTATATGATGTCTATCCTTCCACATTTAATTGGCTGTATCTGTAAGCACATATCTTTGAAGTTTGAAAACCATAGCAAATTCAGTTCGAGGAATTAAAAAAAATCTGTGCGCTCATAGGAATATTGTAACACAAGGCAGTCACATTTGGAAGCATAACTTTCACCTTCAACTAAAAATTCCCATTCCTATTTCTTCTTGATGAACTCAAGATCTACAAAAGTTATCAAATTTATATGAGTAGGATCCAACTGAGAAAAGAATTCGAATCACAGAAAAATCAAGAAGTTATGAGGAGCATGGGATATCTTTTCTTTTTCCTAAATTCTAATCTTGAAAAGGTACATTAATTAAAAAATCTTTCAACCAAAAATGCTTTTGCAGCATTTGTCGGAGAAAAACAAAGCATTCTCTCCTCATCAAAAATGAGCAAACTAGTTATTTATGATGGTCAAAAAAACAACTTACTATCTATAAAATTTTGTAACTCAGATTTTTTTTAATGGATTCAATTCATCTGTAAACAAATTTAATCATGTCAAAGTATATTCTTCTAATATGTTTTATATTTCTTATACATAGAAAATGCCCAGGGTAATTTTGAACTCCAATTCCATCACTACACTCTTATGAAAACTAAGCCATGTTAAGACACATAAGTTCTTTTGGACATAAAAAAATCAGTGGCTATTATTATTTCTGTCAATATTTAATTGACTGTCAGGAAGTTTCTTTCACCAAAGAGCTATAAATATAAACTAAGATGTGGGAGAAGGAAATAACAAATAAGTAGCATAGTAATAAAGTCATGAGAGGAGCAATAATTGAGTTTTCTAAAATTAAAAAAAGTAATCAGCCAAAAAATGTCTTTATTCAATCTTCAGAGGACTTTTCAGCATTGCATCAATATTAATACAGAGGGAACCAATCTTCAAATTGTCATAAAAAGAATAATTTTAAAGAGCCAACTAAATATTTATCCTCTTCATTTGTTTCTGATTTATTCCAGTGGGGGGAAGGGGAAATGAGCAAGAAGAGTACTACAATCTATTCTTTAAAAACTGGGAAATGAGAAAGCATTAAGTATAGAAAATATCATTCCATATCTACCCTTCTTAACTTCTGTTGTTCCATGAAAAGACATCCTTCATGTCAGCAAAGATAACTTATTATTGAATACAAAAAAGAACCATTCGATTTTTCAATTAAGAAATTCTCAGAGGAGATTGATGGTAATTTTCTGGATTTCTTTAAGCTCACACAAACTTTTCATAGTTCCTGGATATATTAGACTTAAAGTTGTCTCCCCAAATAGAATAACAATAAAAGTATTCTATTCTTGAATAAAAACTCCATTCTTTCCTGGTACATTTGAATAGGTGATGCCAGAAAAAACTTCAATATGGCTCTTTAAAATGTCTCTAAACAGACTTCTGAAAGGTTCTTAAATTCTTTTGCATTAAAAATAAAAGATTTGTGTTTTTTTTTTTTAGTATTCCCATCAGATAATTTTTAAATTTAAGTAGTTGTGAATATTTTACTGTATTTTTATTCTTTTAAATCTCCAATATTTTTTTTCTATTTTAACATTATGTTTTCCTAGACATAAATAAATGAAGGCTGACAATTAGGGAGTAAGTCCATGTCCCAGCAATTACTTGAGTTTTTCAAACCCATTAAAAATATTTACAGTCCCATTAAAGATATTTATGGTCCTAAGGGGTTCTTGCTAATGCCTATTTTCATGATCTTACTGGCACAATAAAAATACCCATAGCATGAAAGCAAGAGTCATTGCATGAAATTGAAAACATCCCTTCTGATAGCAACACCAAAACAGAAATGTGAAAACTACCTGGATCTTAGACAATGAAAACTCTGAGTGAAATATTCTTGTCCTGGGAGTTAGCACCTCTTATACATATGTTGCTTCCCTGTTTCCTTCTTCAATCACCAAAGCTGTGAGTAGAGGTCATGGTATCAGAGTCAGTGCATCTCATAGTATCAGGAATGAGTGTCCTACCTTTCACTCTTCCCTCAGTCTCAGGTAGTGCATCCCAAGATACAGTGACAACTGTAGGTTTGCCATTGACTGGCCAAACATTTAAGTTTTCAGGAGCTGTGGTAGGAGCTACAAAACAACAAGGAATCAAACATTTTTAAATGCCCTAATGGATAAGCTAAAAGTAAATGGCATACAGTCCCTGTAAACACCTTTTTAATTAAAAAGAAACTGCTTATTTTTATTACACATTACAGAAAATTCTACACTCGCTCTTTGTGTAATGGAGTGACTTATGTCACTCCCACCAACTCATATAGTGTGTTTAAACATATCTAGGAAAATGCTTTTAGGAATTCAGCATTTCTCTCATTGCTAAATAATATTGAAATACACAAAGAAGATTAAGGTCGAGTTCCAATTTATTTTTAATAAAACATTTAAAGTCATAGTTTAAAAGAAAAGAATTATAGTCTTGTATGGATACAGAGCAAAATTCTCCTCCAGAATCAAACACAACCTCAGCCTCAGGAAAGAAGAGTCTCTCCTACCTGCAAGAGCCATGCATTACCCAGGGGCATTCCCACACACAATGGTGATTTATATATACTACACACTGGGATTTAATGTGCTCCACATGTCAGGACAACATGCTTGTGGAAAAGTCCAGCAAAGGATAAAACATGAACCTAAGGAAACAGTTCCTTAACTTCTTTGCATTTATACATAGAAACACGACCAAGATTGAGGGTTAATGTGACTTTACAAATGCCCATGCTGGTCTTTGTCACTATTGGCTTCTTAAACTGTCTTTAAATCCTATTTTATGAGTATTTCCCAAATTGAAAATCCAAAGGCCATTTTCAAATACAGACCAGATTCTGGTGTTCTTTGGAAGACTGACGTACTCCATTTGCCATCTCTTTCACCCTGTGAAATACGGACTGCAAATTCATACACGGTATCTGGAATCAGGTTCTCGATCAACACACGCCTGTTAGTGATCTGCTTGTAATCCCACCTGGCGGATTCCCCCTTTTCTCGATAGCGCACAGTGTACTGTCTATAAGAAAATGCAATACAACAATGCATCCAAATTCTCTACAACTAAACACTAGATTTCTTGCTGTTTTTCCTTGCCTATACGTGATGACTTCTGGAGGTAAGTAGGGAAATCAAAGAGGAGAAAAATCTAAACTTTTGACTATGTTATTGGCTCCAAGAATCTGCTTAAGTTCCTGGCAAAGGTGTCTAAAGTAGGCCAGGAAAAATAAAGCTAGATGTCTTTTCAAAACCAAAAAGTCTTACTACTCAAAAGATCAAACAGAGATTACAAAAGGAAGGGAGGGACGGGAGATGGATTTTATGAGGCAAAACTTATCAGGGATGTGTGTGTGCATGTGTGAGTGTAGAAAGAAACACTATTAAAGACCAAAACTGGCCCAAGGTATTTAAGTTCTTCAGAAAAGAAAAACAAAAAAGGCTTTTTTCATGCCAAATAGGAATGTTTTCTATAGGTTCAGAAGGAAAGGGAACATATGGTTTTTTGAGTAGACTTGTTACCATGAACAGGAGCAGAAAGTGTAGCAAGTAGAACGGGACAGAGGAGCCTATCAGAGAAACTCTGGTGTGTGATTATGATTATCAGGGAGAGGAACAGTGTAACCAAACATGGTAAGGCTCGACAACCCCGGACAGCAGACATCTTCAACACTGCAAACACCATCCACTGCATTCTTCTTAAGGGAAATGCTCGTTGCATCCTCTTTGCAGTAGAAAGCATTTGGTGCATTAAAAATGTGCTATTCGTTATATTTCATAGGTCAGGAGAAGACTTCAGTTGAAAACACGGCATAGCAATTAACACAACAGTTCTGTTAAGAAAACCCAAGCTTTCTTTGGTCTTCAGCAAGATGTTGGAAATCAAAATCCTATGGTAATCGGGAATGCTTTATGTTGGGGAAGGCCACACGGCTAGGGAGAGAATCACTATGAGTCGTCTGTGGTCTTTCAAAAGCAGCAGATGTCTTTTTTTAGTAGCAGACAGTAAAGGAAACTATATATCTAATATGAATAACTGTATGTATGTATGTATACATATAATCTCAGCACTATATTCCCTTCATTTTAAAGTACATTCCCCTTTCCTGGTTGCAAATAATTTCAAAAATTAATACATAATGACTAGACCACCAAATCTTTTTTCATATAAAAACCAGAATAATATAATATCATGGTCTAAGAGAAAATAAGGTGCATTTTGTTATGCACAAACAAGCTGGACATGAAGCGATTCAGTATTCAACAAATACCTCATGAGTAACTACGGTAGCACATTAGACAAATATCTACCACTCTACAAAAAAATCTGTCCTACTGTGTGTGACTCTTCCTGGATAACAGGAGGAACAGGAAGACTCTTCCTGAAATAGATCCTGTGCATGAACAGAATATTAATGAGACAAAGCAAAATACCAATGGGGCAAAGAAAGAAACAGAATCTAGGAAATTCCCAGACATGAGATAAAACTCTGAGCAAGAGAGATGTGAGGTCCTGCTGTGTGTACTACACACAAGGGCCTGCTAGCATCTGATTTGTGTGAAATACTTGACCACACTCAGGATTAACTAGATTGCCACAGAAAATTCTATCATTCAGGCACAAGAGAGACCAACATTCATATAATTCAGAAAATAAAATCATTAAAATAAATACATGTCTTTTCGGGTCCAGAAAAAACACCTCTCTCATACAATGTGCATAAAATAAAGAAAAATAAGCAAAAGTACCTTGATGCAACAACTTTCTTCTGTTTTTCCACAACAGGATCCACCCAGGCCACAAGCACAGACTGGGATGACATAACCCGGACATTGATGTCATTAGGGACGTCCAGTTCATCCTCTTCTGAAATGACACGGGGGTGTATAGAAAGGCTATCTTTATCAACAGGCTCTGCCCTGAGCCCCTCTGGCTTTCAGAGTTTATTATTCACCCTATATAATTTTCAACTGCATATGGCTGATATAGATAAAATGAAATGAATGGAAAGTTAAACAATTATTTGGTCAGTGGAGAAAAACAAAAATCTCCACTCTTCCTCATCTTAAACACAGTCTAAGAAATGGGCAGTTCCCTTTAAAAGCTGCCCAACCCAACCGACATAGAACTATACACAGGGGATGCTTTGCCTTGGTCGAAGGTACTCCAAATAACTGTCTTCTCCATACACAATGTAAGTTTCTGGGAAATATAAAATTTTTATGGGAAGCAAAAGTCTAGGCGTGATCACGGCATGAAATGAAAATTCTGGTTCAAATTGTAAGAATTACATTGGGTTCAACGTCCTCACATTTTAGAATATGTGATTCCAAGGCAGATTAAAATTTATATTCAGATGTAAAATAGAATTCAGTTTGCCAATTTCTTACAGAGATTTACCTTTTTGTCAGAATACATCATAGTCACAAAGCTTGTAATCTTAGCTCAACCTTTAGCAAATTAAGACTCACAAGATGTCTTCGATCTTTTTCTTTAGTCTCTTGTATTTTTGTTTTGTTTTTTCTTTTCACTTCTCAAGTATCATGTTTCAAAAGGATGTGGATTTTACCACAAGCAGGAGAAGTGATTCAGGGACTTTTCCTATGGCACCAATTAATGAATAATAAAATGGAAAATGCATAAATGTGGAACTTCTTTACACAATGTAAAAATACAGTATAATACATTTCGTGAAATAATTATTTTAAATTAAGGCTCACAGTCCAGAAAAGGTATATGTAATTTGTTAATATACGAGTAATATAAAAAATATCTGGGAATGAATATGGGGGAAAGTATCCCTTAGAAAGTGGATAGTGATCAGGCTATAAGCAAATCACTATTACATTTTTTCTCACTCTTCTCAATGACAGTTTTATGCAAATTGAGCTGAAATGACATCCGTGCACATATCTTGCACACCACCCTCCACAGCTACTCTCCTTTCTCTCACTTTATTCAGAGTATCACCAAGGGCAATTTGTGCATGGATCAGACTGTGCCTTTCCATGGAATAAATGCTTAGCTGCTCTTATCGTGGCAAATCTACTGCACAGTGAAGCCACTCAAAATATACAGTGAAATATGTTTTATCACTTTTACCACAAGAACACCCCAGCCTCTGAGTATGAAACACCCTTGTACCCAAAATATGACCAAGTCTGCCCTGTTGTTTCCTTTATCCTTAATAAAATTCGTGTAATCTCTTGCCCAGCCAACATCATTTGGAAACAACACAACATTCATACTAGACCATGGTTTGATCAAATGCTTCCTTAGAAACATACCTGAAATCTTCCGTTTCGTTAGGGCAGCCCTGTAGACTGGCTGACTCTGCCCCTGGGAGTTCATAGACTGCAGGGAGACCACGTACACTGACTCCGATGCTGCAGACCAAGAAGCAAGAAGGGATGAGACTGGCTTGGATTTCTCAGGGACACACATCCCTGGTTGTCTGCATTGCCCCTCCCCTTCCTTTCCATTTCATCTTTCTGGGGACAACTAAAGATGAGCCCAAGAACTGTAGGGACTAAACTCAGAAAGAACACCTCCATTATGTTAAAAAATGGGGAACTTATTTTTATGTATAATTTTTGAAAAATGGGTATTTATCTCATTGGCCTCAAAAAGAGATGAACATGCTTTAAAAAAGAAAAGAATAGCATATTTACCCATACAATTTTCCCAATTTATTTTTGCTTCCAACATAGAGAATTGGCAGTTACTCTGTTTTTATCTGTCATCAAAATGAAGGGAGAAGTGAAAAGAACAGACAGTCAACCAGACCAGCAGCCAGAACGTTTTTCTTTTCCCATAGGGTGCTGTGCCCTTGGAAACTAGAATCCTCAGAATGGAGTCTGAAGATTTTACTAGGAACAAATGGAAAAGTATTTCTATTTCTGGATTATTCTTTCAGTTAGTCTCCCTTCCCCCAGTTGTTACACAGGTTCCACTAGTATCCAACTTAACCCAAACTTGAAAATTTTATTTGGAAAAAAACCCACAGTGATGGAATTTAAACCTACACTCTTAAGTACTGTAGAATAATAGAGTCTGAGATCCAGAGGAAATCTTGGTTATCTTCCAATTTGACCTTCTTATTTTACAAATAAGGACATAAAGTCATAAAAATTGAGTGACTTGTCCAAGTAGACTACACCTAAGTAGAATGCAAACTCTTCCTTGAATCCAAAATTGCTTATGACCAAGTCCAGGCTCTACTGACCAAGCTTCCTGTTGCAGCTTTAATAAATACAAGAATACATATAAGGCAACCTGACTAGTGCAGATAGTATTATCATCAGGTAATAATACCTAGGTAAATTAACAGAGATGACACTAAGATCATAAAGAGGATTTCGAGCACAGGACTCCAGGCATTGCAAACTCTCAGATAGAAGTGGGAAAATAAGCCTTTTGCCTTACAAACATGTTGAATTAAACAAAAAGGAGACCTGCATTCAAAAACCTCACAGAGAGCGATTTATTTTTGTAAAGCGAACTGCTGTAGACTAATCAGAGATTTCAGGGGAAGGCGATCACATTCGACAGCTCACGCTGTGATAGCTGTGATATTTGTAAATTATTTATATGAGGCAGTCACATATTTTTCTACCATAGAATTTTGAAATATCTGTTTTATAAAAGGAAAGGATCAAGTTTGTAACACTTGGATTAACAGAACATCAAACTGAGCTTCTATACAGAGGCCACACTTCAGATCTGTTAGTTCCTTGGTGCTGTTGACAATGGAAGCATGCCAAAAGTAAACGAAGAAAAAAAATCTGCCAATCAGCCTCAAAATCCAGGAACATGTGTCAGTGACTAAACGTGAAATGCAGTGTCCCATCATTTATCAAGAACCACCAAGAAACAAATAATTTCCCACAACTGAAATTTGTATATGTTTTCAATATACTTCTTAAAGTTCTTAGTATTTTTAATACTGATATTGATACTGATACTGATACTGATTTGCTGAGCTCTTGAAACTAAACTTGGTCCAAGATTATCATGAAGGAAGAGTTTTGTACTGCAGTAAACTACAGTAACAGCTCACATGTTCAGGCTCAAGGCTCCCCACTGTGCTCAACATTTCATGTGCAAATTCTTCATTTCGTCCTAACAAAAGCCCACGACGAAGCCGCTATCACTGTCTCCTTTCGCAGATGAGGGAACAGGCTCACAGAGGTGAGATGACCACCGAGGTCATGGAGGAAGAGGCAGGGCTGGGCCTCACACTAGTCTGTGTGGCTCCCAAGAGCTGCAGACAAGGAGGCAGCATGCCCAGGGCTAAATGGGCATCAGCTCCAGGCAGCAACCTGTCTCTTTTCATAGAGATCTAATGAGGAACTGCAGTGGTATAAAAACCCACTTCTTTCTGTTTGCTGATCATCGAATAAACAGAGGAAACAAAATTTACAAAATGACCCCGTCATCCCCCATCAGCATCAAAGCATCTGCTCACTTCCTGCTGCGGATTGACTGTCCCCCCAAAACTCACAGAAACT
Source organism: Galeopterus variegatus (assembly GCF_000696425.1). Classification (NCBI taxonomy): domain Eukaryota; kingdom Metazoa; phylum Chordata; class Mammalia; order Dermoptera; family Cynocephalidae; genus Galeopterus; species Galeopterus variegatus. The sequence goes on from NW_007727207.1 coordinate 382,893, forward strand.
TGACTCCCATTGTAACAGTGTTAAGATGGTGGGAAATCCAGTCATGGTATTTGAAAGGGGGGCCCTTTGGGAGGAGATTGGATCATGAAGACTGTGCCCTCGTGAATGGATTGATCTATTTATGAACTAATGAGTTATTGTGCGCCTGCTTCTGAGGGCTTTATAAGGAGGGCAGTGAGATGGTCAGCTCACTCTTGTTCTGGCCATTGTCACTATGTGACACCCTGCATTGCTGTAGAGAGTCACCACCAAGAAGAAGGTCCTCACCAGATGTGCCCCCTGGACCTCGGACTTCCCAACTTCAAAGCTGTAAGAAGTGAATTTCATTCCTTTGTACGTTACCCAGTTTCAGGTATTCTGCTATAAGCAACAGAGATGGACTAAGACGCTTCCAGATCTCAAGCATGTGATGTGGCAAAAACACCGTGTCTCAACTTGTAAAAGTCTGTCATAACCTTCTGAAGGGCTCCAGACGTGCTCCGTCTTTACTGCTACCCGCTTCCACTCGGGTCCTGGTCCTGCTGTCTCCTCTGCCCTCGTTATTCCCACAGCCTCTCCACCTGCAGGCCTTGGCTCAGACGTCATCGTCCTTGTGGGGCCTCCTTTGATATTGATTCCACACTGGTGCCTCCCCCAGGATCACACCCGACACAGAAGATGCCCAATAAGACACGTTCAATGAACAGCTCAGAGAGGGGGGCTCTGCTGACGGGACCTCAGGCCCTCTCTCCTCCAAGTCTCCTTAACATGTGACCACCCTCTGCAGTCCCACACATTCAGTGGCATCTCTGTTATAAGCAGAACTGAAGTCCTGTGCAGAATAAAATAAGGAGATGGTCCTCCCGTCACAGCATGTCCCCTCCGACAGCCCTGGGGAGTTCACTTCTTCCTGTTCCTCCCCACACCCCGTGATGGGGCAAGCTCCACCTCCACACAGTAACCTCTTAGATCATTCATGATGGCAAATCCAGCTCCTTGTGCAGCAAAAATGCAAAAGCTAACACACTGCACTGGAAGCCCAACGCTCGCCTTCTCCATTCAGGCTGGGACTGGAGCCCACTCCTGACCTCAGGTCCAATATTTGCTCAAGTTCAGGCAACAAAAAAGTCCTGCTACCCTCAGGTGAGCCAGCAGTTCATACTGAAGACATGAAAAAATAACAGACCCAGTCAGATGAAAAACTGTCAACACTAAACGACACTTTAATGTGTGGTATCTGTAAAAGGCTCAGATCCATGACAACTTTCCATTTTAAAAAAATGCTCTCAGCAATATCAGAAATGCAAAAATAGCGACTCTGCTCTTCTGTTGATATTCTGGGTAGAACTGGGTCGGCATCACCAAAACAGAGCCATTTAACCAGCACAGTCAAACTATTCGGGCATAGGGGTAGGCTCAGGAATGAATGATTGACGAGTCTCCAAATTTTTCTGTGGCTTCTTGCTGCTAATAGCAAAGTCATGCCTTGCAAACCATGTACAGCTTGGATTTCTCCTTTGGTTCCTGGGATCCCTCGCCATTTCATGCAGCATTGGAGCAGAGAGGTGCTAGTCTCTTTTCTGCTGGAAAGAGTCTGGACTCAGCTTGCACTGAGATGGCTGAAGTGCTGTGCCTGGCACTCAGCCGCCTGTGCCAACATTTGCAGACCAGGTTAAGACACAGAACACCATAAACCAAACTGTGCCAGGAACACCCAGCAGACAGCTGAGCTCTTTCAAGAGAGTCCTCAGCAGGTGGCTGACCACAGCAGCAAACAGAACAGGGACTTACGATACTGTTTCTGGGAGGGGAGTCTGGCTGTCCACCCAGTGTCTCCAGCAGGTCAAATTGGTACTGATGAGTGCCTGCTGCATGGCCCAGGGAGCAGGCCTGGGAGTCCTGAGGAACACAGAGCTGCTCACCCAGGCCCCACAATGTTGGGTGGCAGTGCCTTTAGCCAAGAGGAAGTGTTCTCAGAGCACCCGAGGAGCGCAGGCCCGCCAGGCCCTCTTCCCACCATAGCAGCCACTTCCCACCTTGGGCTGTTTGCTGGGCCCAAACCACTGCCCCCGGCCACTGCCAACTGACAGCTCCTGGGTGGCTCTCTCCCTTCTATCACTCCCTGGCTCATCTCGCCAGTCTCAGTTCTCCCCTTCTGCCCGTCCCTCACCTTGTCTGAGAGATTTTACCTCTTTTGATTCAGGAGGTGCCAGGAGGTGGGTGACATGCTGCCTTCTCAGCAGTGACTCCCCTCACTGCGCACAGACCTGGGCTCTCCGCCCTTCCCTACAACTTGCTGGAGCATCCCTCCCTCCCTCTCCTCCAGCATCCACACCATTGCACAGACCTCTGGATCTTTCTGGAGTCTTCCAGGAGGGCCCAATAAACCACACCCTCTTCCTTGCCTGTGTCCTGAACCGATTAGGAAATGATGTAAGAGTTAGCAGTGGGAGCTGAAATACTTATCACTGGTCAAAAGCAAGTTGGAGAAAATGATGGATGCCAGGATGGGGCAGAACAGAGTGTAATTTCGCATAATTGTCATACCTGGAAAACGAACATTACAACTAAAATAGAATGCTTGGTCATGAATGAACTTCAAAATATTGAAATGATTGCAAAGATCATGAAAACATGGAATACCAATTAATATCAAACTCACCTAGCTTTTTAATTTCGTGCGTCCGCTCATCTCTGGTCAGTGGAACATAGTTCATCTTCCGGCCACTCTCCCCGTAGCCCAGGAGGAAACCCCGCAACCTGCGTGGACTCTTGGCTCCGGACAGGCGCGGTGCCTTCCACGCAATGGACAGCCTGTCGTCTGAGGACCGGACGCGCACACGCAAGGGCTTGTTGGGCACTTCCTTTTCTTAAAAAGGACATGACACGGAAACCATTACTCACTATACCACTTAGAGTCCACCGCCACAAATATGAAGCCCCTCCAAACACTGAGCCTCAGCAATCAGCTACTGGGCTTAAAACACCCACTTTTGGTAACCAAGTCTAGTAAGAGCCTTTTTTCCCAACACCCCATCTACATGTTCCTCCCCACGTTTCATACAGAGACGTCTCAAGAACTTAAAATGAAAACACACCATGTTGTGAGACTGCCAGCCAGAAATCTTGTTATGTTTTTTACAGTGTCTTTTTCATCTATTTCCCTTTGTCGCCTTATTCTCAGTGAAACTTAATGGTCAGCATGAAAATACAGCAGACACACTTGATGTGCTGTTTAGAGCTATCCTCCAGAAAGCTTTTTCACTGTAATGTTGAAAAGACCGGCTTTCCTTGCCTTTACAATGACTCATTAAAAGCTAAATACTAACTGATTTCTGTTTGGGATCTTAATTTTTCTTCCACGTCTGAGTCTTGTGCCTCTAGACAAACCCTGGTCATGCCACACCATCACTGGTATCCTCCGTGTCTGTTGTTTTCTTCTTGCTAAATTAATCAACTTCTAGAAGTCCTCCTGCTAAACTGATTAATCTCAAGAAATGTTCTCATTGTTAACTTTCTCGAAATAATGCATTCTGGTGGCCAATCCTTAGTGTTACAGTTTTGCTTTTACATCAAGTAAGAGCTGATGTGCCAGGGCACAAGGGTATGGATCACTGACTAGGACGTTGCCCATTTCTAACAGTGGGTCACAGTCCAGCCCTCGTTTGAGGATCTGGTTAGGCTGATGAGCCTCTCTCTAATTGTGTAAGCCTGTTATTTCCCAAGAATTCTTCCTCCTCTACATACACTAACCCCATCATCAATCTGACTCCCCTTATTAGACTGGAAAATTCCCAGCTAAGCTAACATTTCAACACTAAGACACAAAAACAAAAACTAACATCTTGAGTTAATGTGATCTTCAATAACACTTAAATAAATGGCCACTAAAGATGGTTATTCTGAAATGCCAGACACCTGCTTCCAATGTCCTGAATCCAACCAAAAAGAATATCCGTTTGTAGACTAGGTGGAGTTACCAAATCAGTCATTGGGCACCCCATTCTTAAAGGCTACTAAGAGAATATCATGTAGTGTTCAACAAATCTCTTCCCCAATATACAAAGTAGTAATTATTTAAAAGTTTTTGTTTTTAATCCAATAGTATAGTCCAGTAAAATGAGCAAATCTGCTTAAAACACACACAGGTATTATCTGGGTCAGCTAACAATAAATTATTGAGCAGAGATCGCATTCTCTGTCCCGAGTTCCAGCCCTAGGACCTTTCCAGCCATGCATCTGGGAATGGAAACAGTGTCCCTAAGACCACAGTGGCACCTCTGGGCCTGGGGGACAGCTGCAGGTCTCTGCTCCAGGACAGACAAATTCTGACTCTGCAACCCTGACACTCAACAGTAAAATACTGAAAAAACAGTAATAAGAAGTAAGACCACTGGAATTTCCTAAAGTGATGGGGTCCCTGAGGGGGAAGGAGTGGAGTTCCAAGGACAAGAAGCTTGGTCACAGTTGCCTGAGGAGCCCAGTTGTCAGCTCTGCCCTGACCCAGCCCAGGCCCACAGCACGCTCAGCCCAAGGGCAGGGTCAACAGTTGCCCACTCGGACTGTACAGCTCCCACCTCCAGGCTCTGGCCTTGCTGTATAACCACTCCACACTGGGGTCCGGGAGTGAGGCCAGGCCCCCGGACAGTTGCGGGGAACCACCACACTGCCTATTTCCTATAGAGTTTCCCAGTGTGCAACGAGCTCTCACGTCACTCATCTTAGTTGTCCTTGCAACAGCCCCGAGGTAAACAGGATAGTGGTCATCATTCTCAAGAGAAACCGGGGCTCCCAGAGGTGAAGTGGCAGAACCAAGGTCACACAGCTGTTTAGAGCAGAGCAGGGACCTGAATCCAACCACTCAGACTCCAGGTTCTGTCCCCTTTTAACGATGCCACTTGTGTTTCAGCTCTCCCCTCACCTCTGTGCCACCTCACCAACCACCCAACTCTTCTGCTAATGGATGTGAAACATGTGCTTTGAGCTGGACAGGCTCCCTTCAGATGTGAACAGATTGCCCTGCCCTGTAGGCATTAAGTATAATGACCCAGACAGTGTTCTCAGCAGGTAGCAAATGGACAAGAGGAGGACTGTCGGCAAAGGTGGCCCCAGAGTACTACCCCGCGACCACATGGAGCTCACTGTCTCGGTGAAAGCCACAGAGGGAGTGAGAATGTCACGCTCTAAACACGGTCGTCTCTCTTGTAAATGTTTGCGTTTAGAAAAGCCAGCCACATTCTTTCAAGCATTTTGAAATTTTCCTCTCTTTAATACTCTCGGTTATAGATACCATCAAACGTCTTTTATAGATCATCTGCTAATCCTCTTAAGATGATGCAAGTATCAAGAAAACGATCCATATGGTTCTAATTCATTGCAATTAAGTTATTTAAGTGTTTTCTCTAAGCTGTATGTGACAGCCTCATCAAAGCCTTCTGAAATTTTCTAATAAACCTCTGTAAGTCTTTTATCTTGAAAAGAGGAAGTCACAACTGCCGAGAGTGATCGATCTCACACCCACCGGCGTGGAGTGGATTTCAAACTTGGCAAAACGCATTCTCTCTATTTCTCATGTACAACATAATCAGGAAAATCGTACTCAGAACTGGTCGGTAACAGAAGATTCGCAGCAATTAATTGCACACCTTCCACTTGGCAGGTCAGCTGGGTGAAATGATTACCGTCTAGATCATAGTAGACATCGGAAAGCCAGACAGGGTTAGAATGCTTCTCCTAATTGGTACTACCAGCTTCACAAACTGGCAAATACTCTGAAATGGTGCAGAATCAAAATCTGTTCTTTTCACAAAGAAAAAAAAATCCAAAATTCAACATGATGCTTCGCTCATTTATAATTTTATGCTAGCTAAATACGGTAGCTTCTGAATAGGCCTTACACAGGCTTTAACTAAGTCAGGGTCTGGATCGATTCTGTTACTTGCTGGCTATGTGACTTCTAGAATTCTCCCTGAACCTCTGTTTCCTCGTTGGTAAAATAGTGCATAGCATATGGGGTTTTGTAAAACCGTCCACATAAAGCATTCAGCACTATACTGGGCATGTATTAAGCACACTAGTTGTAGTTGAGGCCATGACAGAAACGAAATCCTTCATTCATTACATTCACTAGCTGAGTGGGCAGCCCCCTCTGGCACATGAACTATGAGTGTACCACAGAGCTTACCATGAATCCCTGCACACAGGGGCACTTAAAAAATGTGTTTCAAAGATCCAGACATGAGCAAAAGAGAGGACTTATTGCCAAAGACTATTTGCATTGAAAATCTTTTCAAACATGAGGTTGTATATATCTAGATGACTCTTTTTGTGCCATGAGTTGAAAGCATTATTCATCGTCTTTGTCAACATCTAACCATTATGAATTACCCTAAGTCCCTGCCCTTCACTGGCATAAAAGGATGCATGACTGCTACTGCCTGGTAACCACCTTCTCGTGGCCCAGGCCTTGGCTCTACGCTGGAATTGGAACCCGGGTCTGTCAGATCTGTAGCCCTTGTTCTCTCCACTTCAGCTCCTGTTGGGAAGCTCATGGTGGCTGCAGCATTGGTGTTGCCAGTAGCCATGCTGTGGCATAAGCATGGTACCTACTCCAGGAGAAGGTCCCCTTGATGCCCACAACACCTCTGGTGAAGAATCTGGTGTGCAGCACCAGGAATCCCTGTCTCAGACACTCACATACACCCCCTTACGGAAAATGTCAGCAACATTCCCAAAGACCAGGTGGCTCTGCAGGGGAAGCTGGTGCCATATGTGCCATCGGCGTCTGCTCATTACACTGTCCCCCTTAAATATGTAAGTTTACCTACTGTCCCAAGGAAAAACCCTCTGACAAAGAGCCAAGTCCCTGGTCAGCCTCACCAGTGGCCTGGCTGCCTGGCTTGTCCTGGGAAGCAGGCAGGACATGAAGAGTAGATGAGTGTGCAGCTTGCTCCTGCTTTCCGAGGGGCGCTGGAAGAGCATCCCTCGGCCAGAGCCTGCGCTCAGTAAATCCTGGCTGCATTTTCGGGGGTTGGGAAAAGAAAGAAGCTCTTAGGAAAAAAAAAAAAAAAAGGATGGAAAAGAGAAAAAGATAAAAACCACCTTGATCTCCTCCAAGCTAATCAATGCTAATTACTAACAATATTACAGCTTGTAGAAGCCCAAGGAGCCTTTACAAAATCTTTTAAAACTAACTTTTAAAACAAACCAACCAACATAAGTGCTTTCAGTGCAAGATTGCTGCTGCTCACTGGAGCTGTCCAGTATTTCAGAGACCCTGCTTTCCTGCCTTCTGGGATCATGCAGTGATATGCACGGAGTCATCAAATGAGGAAGTCACAGGAAATCCTACTCAAATGGGTCTCTAAAGGGACCTTGTAGTCAGAGGTCGACCTCACAGGCTGGCGCAAGGCCGCCAGCATTTGTGCCCCAAAATGTGGACTCGAAGTCCACTAAGACTATCTCAGAAACAAAGCAGGTACTTCAAGCCATCCTGGGACTGCTCCGTTTCAACCAGTTTGCTTTGTCCATTTGTTTGTTTCACAAAAGAAGTGCTGATCCCTTTGTCGCCCAGCAAAGCTTTCCTCAAACTTTTCACTGAAGTTTACCTAACAGCAAACTAAATGAACTCGGTCCCCAGAAGCTCGGAACATGGCACTTTATTCAAAATTTCAGTTTTATCTTAAAATTGCATTTGAGTTTTGTAGACTATTCTACAATATTTTAGCAATTGTTTTTCAATTAAAAGTAACGTTTTAAATGCCTGACTGTCAGGGCTGGCCCCCTGACTCACTCAGGAGAGTGTGGCGCTAGTAGCGCCGAGGCTGCAGGTTCGGATCCTGTATAGGGATGGCCGGTGCGCTCACTGGCTGAGCATGGTGCGGACGACACCGTGCCGAGGGTTATGACCCCCGTATCGGTCAGAAAATAAATAAATAAATGCCCGACTGTCAAGAAGAAACTTCCTGTTGGACGTGGCCAGTTTACCTTAGGCCTTCATGGAATCTTGGTAATGTCATGTCCTCCCAAGTTCTGAGGACCCTGGTTTGACCAGTACATCAGTGTCTTTAGGATGTCATCCAAAATGTCTATCAGTAGCTGGCTTTGTTATTAACCTTAGTAGAGAGCTATGAACATCAATAAAAACTACTTCATGCATCAATTTCCCTGTACAGGACGGAGGCTGCTCTGGACTTGCAGAAAGCCCAGAGGCCCTGTGACAGTGGCCACCTGCTGCATGAATGACATGGGAGAACTCTGCACAGGCTGGTGATGAAGTCCTCGCTACTACTGCAGCATTAAGAGGTTCTCCAACTGCTACACATGGAGATATGTCTCAAGTTCTACAGCTCATGAGCCTTTTGAGGGTTGTCTCTGTTATTCCACCACAGTGGAGGCAGGGCTGGACTTTCTCTGACCTATCTGTGACCTACAAGTCTGGAACACCAAAATCAGTTGCTGTCCTCAGCCATTCATAGATGTGATGTCGACATCGCTGTGCCACATGCAACAGCAGTGGGGGACTCCCTTCCCTGAGCCCAGCTCACTGGCCCCCCGGCACACAGTGTGGAAGCATCAGGCAGCTTCTCCAGGTGACCAGCCTTGAAGGCTCCATCAGCGACGTGAGTGCAGAGTTGCAGAAGCATTGACTCTCGATCCATCTGGTGGTGCTTTAGTTTCCAGTCACACTTCCTGAGGATTCACAAGGGCCACTGAAAGTCAGGGAAGCAGGAATCCTTTTCTGACCTCTCAACAGCGGAAATGCAGACGTATGACATTTCTGGACCCCTTAGTATAGCACAGAGACAGCCTCATGGACATGTGTGCTAAGAGGAAGGAGTGTTGAATATTCTAAGGAAAATTATGTCTCTGTTCAAAGGGTTTTTTGTTCTGTTTTGTTTTGTTTTGTTGGGGTTGTTTGTTTTAGTCTATGGTTCCTCTGCAGTGTTTCATTTGGGAGTAGAATGGTAAACAACGCAGTTGTTTTCTGGCGATAAAAGACCTCATTAAACAGCTATTGGTTGCTTCCATTTTTTACTGATTTCCAATACACCATGTGCACATGAAAGATCCGATTACAATATATGAGTAGGTTGATAACTTCAAGAAGAACATGCTCTTTCGGGACTGACATCCGAATGTGCAGGGACCTGACATCAGGAGCTTCATTCCGCTCAGACACAGAAGAAAAGCCCGCGGTGGATGCGCACTCAGAAAGTGGCATCTGGGCCCCAGGATGCGGACCTCGTCACAAGTATTTGCTTTTGTTAAACTACGGGAGGTTCTTCCAGGACACAAAGGCAAGCCAGCCAACTCATTAGCCTCCAAAATCAGCACCATGGCCTCAGAAGAAAGGGTCCCCCACCCAGTGCTTGCGTACTAAAAGGAAATGCTTGCGATGAAATCCACCAGGCGCTGGGTCCAGCCCTGGGGTAGGAGAAGCTGTTCATAGCTGTGTGCTCACCATCAGCTGTGGCCCTCCATGTCAGCTGATGGTCCCTGACTCCCTTACACAGCACTTCCGGGGGGCATGTCCCAAGGACATCTGGCTAAATGAACCCAAACAGCTCCACACACAAACCTCTGTCACCTACTTTTTGTTAGTAAAGAATGGGCTCTGTGGCTGGTGAAGTCTAACTATATTCCAGCATGAGAGGTGGCTTTGAAGAAGACACTCAGATAGAGAGATCTGGGCCCCAGCATGGGAGTGGCCATAACAGGGCAGTGTGTCCTTAGGAAGGAGCGGCAGGCCGTCTGGGTCAACGGCTCATCTTCCCACAGCAACCAGCCTGAGGAATCATGATCTACAAATGCACACAACGTCATTCTTCACCCAGCCCTCAAAGGAGCAGACAGCAAGAAATGGGATCTCTGATTAATAGTAGCAACACCCTGTGGCCAGCAAACTGGCCTGCCCAGACCCCCATCCCCAAATCAGCAGCTGAACTAGGCAGAGGCTGAACTAGACAGAGGGAGCCCGACCTCCTCACAGGCACCTCTGCACAATCCAGTACTCACTCCTCTGCCACAGCACAGACATGGAGCAGACACACCTCCAAATGCATTTCCACTGAACAAACATTTTTTGAGTACCTACTGTGTGCTTGTCCCTGGCTCTGGAGATTGTACAATGAGTCAAAGTGCCCTGCCCTTGCAGAGCTCACCATGGAGGCCACGAACCAGAAACATGCCCTGCAAACTGCACACTTAATAAAACTCGTACTTGCATGAGGAAGCTCCTGAGAAAATAATGCCCCAGATGTTATTAATTCCCCATTGGCCAGAGACTTTGATTGAAATTAGTATGGAAAAGAGGACAGTCTTTGATTCATAATTAATTTAATAATTTTGAGTTGGGGTATGCTTTAAGCATCGAGCAGCCCCACAAGCTGGCTGCAGGATTATCTGGGGAAGCCCCTGAAACTGCACTACTGAACATGATTTGCCTATTGGCTTACTGTGCTGGCACCTTTTCCCAGAGTGACAATGACACACATTGACATGGCAAACTCCCCTGACCTGTTGGCAGAGTTCCTGCCACTGCAAGTACACAAAGGAAGGACAGCACAGACAAGGGGACCCTAGGGAGCGGGACTTCTGAATGTGCCGCTGGAGACAGGTCTTTATGCTGTGCTCCTGCTGGGTGTTCAGCTACAAACTCAGCACACAGAAACCACGATTCAGTGCTCCTTCCTTTGCCAATATGATTTGGGGGTGTGCTAATCTAAAACATTCAAAGGAGGGTAGAGAAATAGGAAAATAGCCATTTTTCAGTATTACAAATGGTTCTCAACTGCTCACAAATCTTAGTACCATTCGTTAAAAGTAGTGAAATTGGTCTACTTAGTGTCTTAGATTCACAAAATTTCAGAGCTGAAAGGAATCTTAAAACCTTAGAAAGAAACTCAGAACCTGAGAAAGTTCTTAGAAAGGAGCCTGGCACTTTCCTGTTGAATCCCATCATTTCACTGCTGAGAATTCTGAGGCACTGAGAGGACAGTGCTTGCTGACAGCTGCTCGTCAGGGCCTGAGCCTGGAGGCCAAGCCAGGTATTCAGAGGTGAACAGTATAAAGATTAGGGTTGGGTGGATTAACCATGCTCTTAAATCAATAGACTAGGTAAAGAGCCATCTCAAAAACTCTAGCTTTAGAGTTTTCAACTTCTACATCAGTCATATTTAAATAAAGAAACTGGCAAGAAAATCTACCTGTCTACTCAGCTCTTTATTTCTCCCACAGACTCAGCCATTGGCACCCAGAGAGGAAAAGCAGCCAGATGGAGTGGTCCCAGCAGAACAACCAGCAAGCCAGGGAGGCAGTCGAAGGACAGGGGAACTGGCAAGCGTGAGTGTGGCCACAACGACAGGACAGTTATGAAGAGGAAGGAGCAGGGGCGGCTCTGGGCTCTGCAGATGGGAAGGGTCTACAGACCCAGAGCCTGTCAGGGCCTGAAAGCAAGCTCATGACAATGAGGGCGTCGAGGAAGTGAGATGACTTCGTCAGAGAGGGGAATTTCATAATTCTAGATTTTGGAAGGGAGCAACCCTATCTCTAACCCGAACTCTATGAGAGGAGGCGGCAGTTAGAGACCATGAGGTGGGCACACCTGGTGGGCCATCATCATGGAGGTGTGTCGTCCATGAAGCCTGGTGTGGAGACACACAAGTTAGCCAGGTGCATAGAGGCCATCAGATTTAGGGAGCGACCTGGAGGTCGGTGGGTGGCTGTAATAAGGAAGGGAATGGCTGGGCCACAGGTGAATAACCTGCTGGAATTGGCCAAGGAGTCATTGTGAATTCTGTGCTAAACTTCAGTCCATGCTACTATTTAACTGTCAAAAATGAGCAAGCTTCATGAACTAAAATAGAATGTAAAGAAAATAAGAGGCACAAATCAGACTTTTAATTCAGTACTATGTCTAGTTTAGGCACCACAGCTAAAAGATGTGAGGAAAGCACAGAGGACTAGATTTTTAGAAAACCATAAAAATTACTAAAAATAGACATGATCATGTTCAGAGCTAAAATTAATCAGATTCTAATACTGTTGCCCAGATAAAGAGCTTGGCGAAAGCAGACTAGCTGGCCTAGCACAGTTCCTGGGCCGGCTGGTACCAGAGTTGGGATGTGTCTCTGTCCTGACCCCCAGGGTCCGGCTCCGCACAGCCAGGTTTCCCCAGACCCAGTCACAGAAAACAGCTAAAACAACTCGCAGAAAAGAAGTCTGCAGAAAAGCTAATCAGCAGTATTCCAATAAGTGAATGGACTTGTGACCTCTCTTCCGTGGGACAGAACAGGAGGATACAGGTTTACACCCTGACTCAGAGGGATTCTACATTAAATACAAGGAAGACTTTGAGACTGAGGGATGTGAGAGGGGCTGCCGAAGAGGAAGCCCAAACTTCTGCCTGGAGCTGCACCTCTGCTTAGTCCTTTCGTTTTCTGAGTCGTGGGAGTTTTCATACTTGGTCAAGTGACCAGCCTGAGAGTCAATTAAGTCCTTCTCAACCTCCGGGACTCGCAGGCACGTTCTTCCTCCTCCTCCCGTAGCTTCACCCTGACAGTCTCTGTATGGTCCCAGCTTGGTGCCACCATGCTCTCAGGGCCTCCCAGGCTCCCAACCCCTGGGCCCCCCTCTGCTTATTCTATATTACAGTGTCGTTTATTTTTCAAATAACTGTGATTACATTATGGGCTGTATTGTGCCCCCCCCCAAATTCAGTACCTAACTCCAGTACGTCAGAATGTCACTGTATTTGGTGATGGGGTCTTTAAAGAGGTAATTAAGTTAAAATGATGCCATTAGGATGGGCTCTTCTACAATCTGACTGGTGTCCTTATAAAAAGAGAAAGCTTGCACACACAAAGACACACCAGGGATGCGTGCTCACAGAGCAAAGGCCGTGGGAGGACACAGCAGGAAGGTGGCTGTCTGCAAGCCAATGAGTGAGGCCTCACGAGAGACTAACCCTGCTGGCACCTCGATCTTAGACTTCTAGACTCTAGAACCACGAGAAATAAATTTCTGCTGTTTAAGTACCCCGGTCTGTGGTGTTTTGTTATGGCAGCCCTAGAAAACTAATGGATTATATCCATTATTTCTCACTTGCTTGTTTATTGCCTTTCTTTCCCATTAGAATATAAGTTTCTCTAAGAAAAGCCCTTGCTTACCTTATTCACCATTGTATCTCTAGCATCTAGACCTGTGCCTGGAATAAGTAAGTTAAGTCATTAAAGTCCTATTCGTAGATAAAGACAATTTGGTGGAGAGAGGTCTAAGCCAGCAAAAGGAAGCCTTCTAGAATTTGAACTGAAACCATTCTTTTCAGCAGAATAAAAGAATGGATTTTCCTCTGGATTCAAATAAAACACTGGAAGAACATGAGATGCTATCAGTGAAAGCACTAAAGCAAGCCCCTGGGGCCTTATACCAGGAGCCAATGCTAATGTTGCATTTTTTAGGACAAATCCCTTTCTTTGAATGAAGACATGTGGAATCCTGAATACTTCTTTTGTTTGACAGAATTGTCATGCATTTAACCATTTCTCAGAACAATAGCATAGCATATTTTCCACGTCCCTTAAAAAGGTATAGATGTCTATTGATCACTTATTGGTTTGACAGAATTGTCATGCATTTAACCATTTCTCAGAACAATAGCATAGCATATTTTCCACATCCCTTAAAAAGGTATAGATGTCTATTGATCACTTATTAACAATTTCTCATAAATTATTATTATTTTTATTAATAGTGAAATGTAATTGTTTTCCTAGAGTTCATTAACCAAGTCTAAGCATTTTGAATATTCTTGGGGTTTTTTTTAAGTTCTGCTTTATACCATATGCTGCAAGTGGTTTCTAGTGTCTTTTCTATCACAATGTATGACGAATAGATGTATGATAGAGGAGCACTTTGGCAACCAGGCCTACAAAGGCTCCTGCAGAGGCTGATTAAATAATCTCACAGTATTATAAAACCAATAGTGAGTTGGAGGATGGTTTATCTCCAAACACACATTTCTATTAAAGAAGGCATAAGAATTTAATTACTTACCAAAAAAAAAAAAAGAAAGAAAGAAAATTCCTTGTTCTAAAATTACTGTCATTAAGAAAACTTTATCAGGAAGATTATAAAGATAAAATGGTCATTCAAAATATAAGATTCAAATACAAGGCACAAATATCCATCCGAAAAAAGTGTACATGTGACTATTTACATGTGTGTCTTCAGTAGTAAACAACCTCTGAAATAAGCATCCTTTCCTATTTTCCATGCTTCCTAGGTGTAGTAACTTCTTGACTTCCTATCACTGCTTTCCAGGGATTGATCTGGGCTCCGGCTCTTCTGTCTCCCATTCCTCAACCACTCGTGCTCTCTCTCTACTTTGACTCTCCCTCTAGAGCATGACTCTGAGATCCGTGTCTAGCCCTTACTTCCCTTTTCCAGCTTTCATTCCATTATATCCAACCACCTACAAGAAATTTTCATTGCAACGCCCCATGATCACCTCAAGTCCAACATATCTGGATAAGAACATATCACCTCTCCCCACAAGCCAGTTTCCTTTGGGGTTGTTTTGTTCTCCCACTCCTTTTCACCCAAAGGGGACTTTGAAAACTGCCTACACCCATCAAATCCGATCTGAGAGCCAGATTATGGTCACTGGTTAAAACATACTCACCTTCCACTCAACAACACCAGACTGATGTATTTAAACACATGGTACATGAAAATAAAACATAGTTCCTCCTCGCCATATCACCTTTGGGATATTACCCAACCACACTCTGAGATAACCGCATTCATTTTGCATTATTTTTTCACCATTAATTAAATAGATTCAAGAAACACACAAGAAATGTTAACACTTCTCTCAGTAACCAAAACAATATGACCAGACAACGTCAACATCCAAATGATAAAACACACACATATACAAATATGGAGCAGAGATGGAAGGCAGGTTATCTAATATATCACCAAGTATCCCAACATTGTAAGAAAAGAGACCAAGACTTGATTCAACATATTAGCCAATCAAAGCCACTGTTTTGTGAGTCCCACTCATTTCTGCCATTCACAGGTAAAAGAGCTGTAAATATCCTAATCGGGCCAGTACTGCCATCTCAACCACCATATTTGCCTGTTAACAGGGCGACAGTATCCCCGGATGCAGACGTAGACACTTCCCCACACAAGAACATGGAGGAACAGTGAACAATGAGCAACACCGGCCACAGTCTCGTCCATCAGGTGCAGAAAAGACTGACCGAGACCGTGTGGCATGTGTGTTAGTTTAACGATGGGAACTAAATGAAGGTTTGTGAGCACATGTGTGTGACAGAAGCACAACCCTCTTGCGAGATGTTGCTTCAGTGAAGACACAAACCAAATGAGCAGGAAGTACCTGTGACGGTTTCATTAAATGGTCCTGGACCCTTGATGGGAAAACCATCAATCTTGATCCATTCACCTCCTAAATTAGGGAAATGCAACTTGATAGTTAGAAGGGACTATTGGATTTTCCACATCTCAGTCCATCCCTAATGTATATTAAACGATCTTTTCAACAGTCTTCAAAACGATTTGCTCAGGCCATATTAGTGACTCAGCACCTAAGCTTTACAGACAATTCATATTCTCGGTCTTTTGCATATGGCTTACTCTAATGAGTATTCAAAAAGTTCAGACAAAATACTAACAACTGACATTAAAACTACTTTAAAAGAAGTGACAAGTCTCTCCTCCTTTTCAATCTTTCAGCTTGCTATGCAAGTCTAAGAAGTTCTTATTAAGGAATTCCTTAAAAATTCTAAATTTATATCGACTTGAAAAAGCAAAGATTGTCTCTCACAATCTAGGTAACAAAACTACAGCCTCCAATTCTAGATAAGACTTACCAGGCAGGCTCTCAGCTCTGTAAACTGGACGGCTCACTCCACTGTGATTTTCTGCAGTAACCAGCACAAAGTACACTACCCCCGGCTCTGAAATATATGGTTTGTATCAAGCCACCATTTCAAATCTCCAAGAATGACACAGTCTGATTCACTAACTGTCTTCCTTATACA
This sequence comes from Galeopterus variegatus, assembly GCF_000696425.1. Taxonomy (NCBI): domain Eukaryota; kingdom Metazoa; phylum Chordata; class Mammalia; order Dermoptera; family Cynocephalidae; genus Galeopterus; species Galeopterus variegatus. Next base: position 398,945 of record NW_007727207.1, read on the forward strand.
AGTTATAACCAAAAATAAAAATCTGAATTAAGTGACAAGTCTAACAATAGCTTTCTCTTTTCTTTTATTAAAATCCCTAACATTCATCTCATTCAACTGAAACATACCCGACCCAAAAAACACAAACTTTATTTAGCACAAAGTACATGGCATGTGTAATAAACATGGATTCATTAGCAGCCAACCAAAAGAGCTTCTAAGGTTTTTAATCTGAAATCAATATAGGAAATAGGAACATACTATCCACTAAATAGACGTTTGTATATACAGTGTCAGTAACTAAAAATAATATTTCCTCATAGAAGCTCCAAATGGAAATCTCCAGAAAATAAGAAATGTTAATGTAACAAAATTTAGCACATGGGAAGTCTTCATTGCAATACATAAAGCTTCATAAAATTTTCTCTTTTTCACAATAAAATGTTCCTCTTACTATGTCTGTGGGTTATTTTTGACCATTGCAACAAAAAGCTAGAAAAAGTACTTCCTGGGATCTTGGAAATGCTAATCTGGAAATATTCAGGCTTCATTTTTAAACTTTTGTCTAGGGGTCAAGGTCAAATGGCAGAGGTCTCATTAGCTGAGCTCCTAAAGTCGTTGGGATGCAAAAGGAAACCAACACACCATGTTACAAAGGGCACGGACTCTAAACTGGTAGCTAAGAAAGTAGAAGCCCAGTAGTGCTGGTTTTCCTCATAGTGAATTATTATCTCACGACAGGTAAGTGGAGGGGCCAACTCCTTGAAGACATAAAAGTTTGTGGGCATTTCAGGGGACAAAGGGTTGGAGAAATGTAAGAGTTAGTTCTGTCAAAGGTAATAATAGTAATTACATTTCTCAAAGAGAGGACTGTTCCTTTAACAAAACTTCACTCAGTTCTCAAGCCAGAGGCCCAGGAACAGCCATCTGGGATGCCTGCTGTGCTCAAGATGGGGGTGACATCTGTCTGACTATGGAAGAGCCTGGTGGCATTTAGGGTTTGGCACGACCTGCCGGACTAACTGGGAAATGCTGGAGGTTCTGATAGAATGCAGAATCAGGCTTTGCCAGGCACGGTCTCTCTTCATTCTGAGCTTATTTGTACTTCAAAGAAATGTAATCCACATGTCTCTGAATCCCCTACAGCTAACTCATCAAAAAGTTACTTGAGAGACACTATTTCCTTTTTAGTAAGTTCTACAGCTGTCTTTTCACATGTTTTTCTTCTCTGCAGCAATCCTAACAACCCAAGGTTTGAGAAGCAACACAACCCTGCTCATGCCTTCGGTCTGATGGAATCTCTCACAGTCGGATTTGGGGGGCCATCGTGATGCGGAAGAGATTTGGGGAAATGTGCATTTAGCTGAAGCCACGAGGAAGGGAATCTGACCTTTATCTCCCTTTTATACACTTTCTGCTCCATTGTCCTGAAAGCGTAATGTTACAACGCAGGAGGTGGAGAAGGAGCAAGTGTGTAGGCTATGGCCAGGGGACCAACACTGAGGAGCATGATGCTGACATGGCATGGGGGAGACCTAGTTTTCTATATGCTGACTTGTTCCTTCCTTAGGATCCATCTTAAAGTTGGACCTCGACCTGATGGTAGAATCGATGGCGTTTCAAGCTACTAGAATCAAAAAGTAGAAGACAGATCCAGAGGAGGCAGCTCAAAGCCTTAGCCCAAAACCACCTACATCTGCACTTATGAGTCAATACATATGGAAGCAAGATTTGAAATATTCTAAACTTCGAGAATCAAATTAAAATCATATTTAAATGGGGAGAAATGTTACATCTTCAGCTAGATGTGGCTAAGCGTGACATATTACACACAGTTTTACAGGAACATATTACTTGAGTAATCCCAAATGATAAAGTGGTTTATAAATTAGAAGTCTCTAGCTTAAGCTACTAAACTGTGTAGTAGTCAAGTTTCTATGAAACATAAAAGGATCAATATATTTTCCAAATGCACATTCAGAAGCTAAAAATTGTTTGCAACATCTATTTGGAGAAAGGAATACTTGAGTTCAAAGGCAGCGGGTGGGGAAGCCCAGGGGCAAGATGGAGGCTGTTAAGCAGCAGCTTCAGGACTAGAGCCTCAGAACTCGGCCACCCGTTCCCAAAGAACCACAAAGTACTTTGAGCCCAGCCATATTTTGTCTCACAAATAGTCATTCTGAGAATGCTCATGCACAGTTAACTCTGACTGGGAACAAGGTCATAGTGCCACTTACCCACATCCTCAATAAGGAAGGAGTATGTCTCCGCATTCACCTTGATGTACTTAAGACTTTTCAGTGACTTCCCATAGGCAATGTTGTAATGCTCCACGGGTCTACTGGTAGCATCTTTGGGTGGGTCCCATGTGACTTTCAGGCCCATTTTAGTGGACAGCAGTTTCACGTGCCTTGGCTTCAGTGGGTGGTCAACTATGCAAACAGCGCAACTATCAACGTGTGGTAATGGCAGATTGGGAAAATGATTTTTTTAATGTTCTCTGATACCGTTAGCGGAAAAGTAAATGACATTTAATCTGTCTGATCCTAAAGACCTTTGTAGAGTCATGTTTGCCATCGTTACAGTGTGACAGCAAAACAAATACACCAAACCCACAAGCTTTTGTGTGCTTTGGATAACGATGGGTGGTGAATTTAAACCAAAAGTGAAACAAATCAAAATAAACTCTAGGCATTTTCTGGACTGATTACATTGCCTTGCTAGTGCAAGGAAAACAAATTAGTAATTTGACATATTCTCTAGAGGCATTCATATATTAAATAAGTTCTTGTTTTGTATGATACAGTTGGAGAATCTTTAAAACACTTCCAAGAAGCATAACACAAAACGATCATGATTAGGAAGAACATCCATTATATTCAAAGTGAGATAAAAGACACATTCATTTCCACAAAGAAAACAAACAAAGACGGTCAACAGCTTCAAAGGGAGGTAAAACTCTAGTTTTAGCTGCATATACCTAACTTAAGTGTTTCCATATTTTGTTCCAGAAGAAAAACAAGTTATTAAGAATACCAATTACATTTTTAACTTAAATTATGAGGTTCCAAAAAGATTCTTGATTTTCAAAATTACCAAAATAAAACATAACATTTTGTCAGACAAAACCTCTCAGCTCACTATATCTGATATTGTAACGCAACACAATGTAAATATATGCTACATATTTCAACAGTCAAATACATTGTGGGCAACCTTGGATCTAAAACCTACTATGTGATGATGCAAGGCACTCTCAAGAAAGAAGAAAGCCACCTTAAAAAAACTCAAAACCTACTATGTGATGATGCAAGGCACTCTCAAGAAAGAAGAAAGCCACCTTAAAAAAACTTTACACTTAGTAACATTAAGAAAAATGCATTCACTCTCAAGAAAGAAGAAAGCCACCTTAAAAAAACTCATGGAATCTCATGGTAGAAGAAAGGGAAAGAAGAATGTTTCATGATGACACATACATTGGTTAGTATTTGATTTTAATACGCAATGAAAATTCTGAATGGAATAAATACAGATGATTGTGACATATACCATTCATCCTCCCCAAAATGTCCCACTGCCTCTGGAGGAAAACATTTAGAAAAGGAGAAAACTCCTTCAAGAAATTCAAGAGACAAAAAAAAAAAAAAAAAAAAGTATGAATTTGAGGATTTTCAAAGCATTAAAGAAAGAATGTCCATTTTGGAGACAAAAGCACGATGTTAGGCTATGGGCACCAACCCAAATCCACAAAGTATTCCCTCCCAACTCCAGATGTGAGGTTCCTGGAAACTCATGACCGGGAAATCACAGGTGAGGAACCTCATGCTCTCTGGGAAAATTTGAGTTTGGGAAACTCTAAAGACAGCACACCAATCACCTTCTGGGCATTTGAAAAGCAATAGTGGCTACTCTTCTATAATTTTCCTTTACCCTTCCTTGCTTGCAGGTGGGCTCCAAAGAGAGGAAAAAGTAAAGAAGGTCAAGGGGAAATGCTCTTGGTTGCCAAAATCTAATGAATGTCATTTCATCCACATAACCATCAGAGTTTGCAAGTGCATCCATGCAGGAGTATGTCTGTTCTCCTCTTGCCAACAACCAAGTTCCATCAAACTATGTGTGTCAGCTCAGTAACCACCTGTGCAGCATTTGTATGTGAAGATAAAGGACATATCGTGGACGTCTACTCTAAAACATATGAAGAAGGGAGGGTGAAATGCATAGGAAGGGGCTTGTTGAGGGTCTCCCATGTGCCACTCATCAGTCTCGAGCACTCATAGTGCATGAGGTGCTTATAACACACCCTGCAAAGTATTTTTCAGTCCCTTCAGATTACAGATGAGGAAATCAAAGCCTGGAACAGAGAGGTTATGTTAACTGCCCAGAGTCACACAGCTGTACCAGGGATTGAGATAAATGCAAATATTGCTTTGCCCAACGCCAAAGCCAAGCTCTCTTCAAAGCTCATGGGCCCTTGGGATTTGTCCCTGACCATAAATGACCAACGACCATATGCACTGAGACTTAATTAATTTAAAGCCACGACTATCCTAGAAGAAATTGTGAGGTCTTCGTAGCATGTTTGCCATTTCCACCACCCTCTACCTACCTTCCCCCACCGTTTTCCTCCCTGTAAATGACCAACGACCATATGCACTGAGACTTAATTAATTTAAAGCCACGACTATCCTAGAACAAATTGTGAGGTCTTCGTAGCATGTTTGCCATTTCCACCACCCTCTACCTACCTTCCCCCACCGTTTTCCTCCCTGGGGGGCACTCCTGCCCCTTCCTACCTACAGTCACTTCATCTGGTGCTGGACATACTCCTTCTCTCTCTGGAAGGAAGGAATGAAATAAGGGAATGATGTGCTCTCTCAGGGACATTCGCATTCTTACGAAAAACTTTAAACCAGAGGAGTGACTTTCTAGTAATAGCATTTTAGACCTTAGAGAATTACTTAATGAGGATCATTCTTTGCCATAAAGGCCTTTTGGGGACTTTGTAATCATACCTTAGATGCAACATTACAGTCCACCTCATTATACGATCAGTCCTGAATTTAAGTTTCTCAGTCCACCACCCCCACCTCCTCCTACCCACCTCCCAACATACACACACTGGGCCAGTTAAACAGAATACTTGACTTGATTTAGAAGATACTTTCATTTCCAGGATTCCCATCCAATTTGATATTTAAAATCAATGTCACTATTGGTTGCTTCATGCCTTACTCATCCATGCCTACCTCGGAGAGAAGTGGACAAAAAGAACGGGGGGGGGGGGCTGGATGAAAAGCCACCTTCCTTCTTGGTCATTCCGGCTCCACTCCTTGCCCTGATGCTTCACCTCTGAGTGAAGTCACCAAACCAGCATCCAACTAAGGAACAACCATTCAGGCAGCAGCAAAGCTATGAGCATGAACTTAGATTACTTGACAGAAAACCAGAAACCTAACAATGTGTTCTAGGCTAATCATCATTTGAAGGTCTCACGAGTGCAATCCTTAAAGGTGAAACAAAGGCATAAGGGTGTCAACATGGTTTCAGGGAGTGTAGACTGCATTCTGGGAGTGTAGACTGCATTATGGTAGCATAAAGATGAAATATGACAAAGTGGTCCTCATTTATTTTTAAGTATTCCTAGAAACTTAGAACAGACCATCCTCTCTGCCAAAGCACATAACCTTTTGTAATAGTTTTCAGTATTTTCATCTAATGAAGATGATACTGTCTACGTTCTTTAATGCTATATATCCCATGAACAGCATTTCTAAAGACAAACCAAAACACCAACACAACAGGAATTATATAGCCTAATAGAGGGAACATGGGGAGGTAACTTCACCAAGTTACATGTCAGATAGGGCCACAGCAAGCCTTTTTTCCATCTCCATGAGATGCAAATTGAGAAACTGAGCTTAAGCTTCAGCCTAAGGGATTTGGGGTTAAATAGGAAGAATTTCCTGTCTGTGTCCTTCCCCAGCTCCCTCATTCAAGACTGTCTTTGAATGGAGACAGATGGTGAACTGCTCTAGATGGAAGAGGAAAGCCAGTAGGAGTCTGCTACAACTCAAACCATTTTATCTCACGGCAAAGTCATTTCCACAGTTCCCACCAGTAAACTATCCAGATTCAAAAATATTTTGCCAGGTATCAAGTGTCAAAATGATATTTTGGTGATCTCTCAGATACCCAGCAATTACAGGCTAGACGTTTCAGTGCCATGGCTCCCATGAGACATCTATTGGTGTGTTTGGGAATGGAAAATAAGGGCACAGTCAGCACCTAGAATCCATACTTTGGTCTAGCTCCAGACTCCAGGTTTTGATTTTTTTTTTTTTTTTTTTTTTGTTAATAGACTATTTTTATAGCGATCTTTGGTTAAAAGCAAAATTGAGTAGAAAGTAGACAGTTCACATACCTGACCTCCCCCCAACAGTTTCTCCTATTATTAACATCTTACATTAGTGTGCTACATTTGTTATAATTATGAACCAATATTGATACATTATTAACTAAATTTTACTTTTTTTTTTTTTTTTTTTTTTTTTTTTGGTAATAGACTATTTTTATAGCGATCTTTGGTTAACAGCAAAATTGAGTAGAAAGTAGACAGTTCACATACCTGACCTCCCCCCAACAGTTTCTCCTATTATTAACATCTTACATTAGTGTGCTACATTTGTTATAATTATGAACCAATATTGATACATTATTAACTAAATTTTACATTAGGGTTTCCTCTTTCTGTTGCACAGTTCTATGGGTTTTGCCAAATGCATAATGTCATATATTCACCCTTACAGTATCACCCAAAACAGTTTCATGCCTAAAAATCCTCTGTGCTCCAACTATCCATCCATCCATCTGTCCATCCATCCTCAGATACCCACAGTTATTGATGACACCAGTCACAACTGATGAAGCTGCTCAGACACCACACTACTGCATCTACATGGAACCAGAATCACCACACTCTTCCAACCAGCACATTTAGATCCATCTAGAGGAGAAAGACTGTCTGTGAAAACTACTCTATAAGCTTTGCAAGAGGCAGTTTTTCCACCAGTTGCACAGAAATCAACATAGGGACACAAAAAGCGTGAAAAAGCAAGGAAATATGACACCACCAAAGGTACACAATAGCACTCCACTGAAAGGCCCCAAAGAAAAGGAAATCTACAAACTGCTGGAAAAGGAATTCAAATTAATGCTCTTAAGAAAACTCAGTGAGAAACAAGAGAACACAAACAGACAATTCAACGAAATCATTAAAACAATTCATGACATGAATGAGAAATCTAACAGAGATAGATATCATAAAGAATAAGAACCAAACTCCAGATCTTATCCAAGAGGGCTCCAGGACTGCAGTTTGATTCAAGGGTCAAAGCATGGATTCACAACTACTAAAGGATGAATTCCAAGATTCCAACAGCTCAGCATGTCTGTTATTGGAGGGTATTTAGCATCCACAGACAGGGAAGATGAATGTCCTCTGGAAGTTGAGTCTAGAGCTAAGTCTTCAGGGCCAGCCTGAGCAACATATGCAAGGTTCATTTATAACAGTGACAGGACATAATACCTCACCTGCCCCTTCCTCACCTTCCCTACCTGACATCTCTCTTGACACCCAGTGCTGACCACACACTTGGTGCTCATTAAATGGCTGACTGGTTGGAGAAAAAGATGTCAGACTAATGAGGTCAACCCAGGGGTCTCCAAATCAAATGCTCACTAGAACCAGGAAGATCAAGCAAATGAGGACATGTTATGGAGAGTGTATACTCCATATAAAGGTACAATTTAGTTTCAGGTACTTATTGACAAAAAGGAATTCCAGGCCCTAGATTGTCAGATGTTTTGGGTTTTTTCTGAAAAGCTAAAAATCCTGATTTGGGGGTAAAAATCTCCCAATATTATATTAATTGATTAATTCCACTTTTAAAAAACACTGTGTGAAGAAACACACACACACACATCAGCTGGTCAGATCTGGTCCATTGGCAGCCAGTCAGTCACCTCCACCTTGACCCTCCCCAAAAAGCAAAATCCTTTTAGAGTTGCTGATCCAGACAACCTTCTACTGTCCAGTTCCAATTCCAAGACTCCTTTGTGAATCTGGGTTCATGAGGAGAGTCTATGAATCAAGATAAATGCTAAAGTCTGGAGAAGAACTAGAGCTATCCCAACCCCTGAAGGCATTAGGTACAAATATGTCCAAGGAATCATATCCCACCTCCAGACCTCCACCCTTCCCCTAAGAGACCCAAAGACTCTGAAAACACTGGGCTGGGATCCAAAGGTAAGGAGGACCCATCCCAGGATGGCTACAGAGAGGGAAGCAGGGGATGCTACACAGGCTCTAAGTACTAGCAAAAATGCTGACTTCCATATGTCTGTCTCTGCCTAACCATTCCAGCCTAATATTCACTATTGCCCACATACTAGTCCAAAGTGAGTCTCAAAGTGAACATATTCCAAATGAAGTTCAATATCTAACTGCTCAAAATCTTGGTTCAGACATCACCACCCATCCAAGCACCCAAACGAGAGGCTCAGAGTTATTCTTAACTGTACAGGCACATCCACCATGAATGAAAACAAATGCTTCCTCTAAAGAGAACTCTGTCCAGAGCTATTTCTCAGAATAAAGAGAAGGAAAGCTCAGAAATCAGTTAACAGGTTGAGCCAATGGTAAAAGTAATGACACAATTCATGGAGAAATCATGCTTAGAAGACTGTGATTCAAAATAGTAACCGAATCTTTCTAGATTCATAGTGTTGCTTTTGTTTCTTTGTTTTGTTTCCATTTTTTTAAATGATATAGAATTACTTCATTAAGTTCTCCAGGTAGATGAAAAGAGAAAGGAAGACAGATGGATAGTAGAAGTGAGAGGGAAAGGTTTCTGAGCACCACTAACCCAAGGAGAAACAAAGAAAGAACTGCCTTCCATTCGAATCATTGAATCTGCTCCGTTACAGCTTTGAAGCTTACTTAGCCAGATATGCACATCACCGAAAGTGCTGACACACAGCATAGGCAGCATTCATTAAATAATAAATAAATAGTGAATACTTTAAGTTTGATTTACAGTCAATCTAACCATCTAGAAACAAAGGAGCAGCTGATAAACATGTTTGCATTTTTAATTTCTGTGATTGCACTGAAAGAGCTCCCTCTCGCATACTCATTATAAAGAAGCTAAAGCTCACAGCTGATGTAGGAAAATCCACTAACAAAATGTTGAGCAGGTAGAAGGAAATATTTTCTGAGGCAATTACTGATGTAATAGTTGTAAGAAAACTGCTATTTCTTTGATTTTTCTGTCAAGTATGTACTGAAAAAAATTACTCAAGTAACTAAAAGTCAGTGTGATTTGAAATGAAAATCAAGTCTGAAAAAGCAGATTTGAGTTACTATTTGGATCTCAAAACTCACGGTCATACTGTCAGAAATCAAAATATCAGGTTCATTCCTGATGAAGCTGGATTAGAGGATATGGCTCTAACGTGCGAGCCCCACTGGGCTTCACGCTTCGTCTACCCTCTCCAGCCCTGGGTCACAGAGGGGACACTGTGCCTTCAGAGCAGACCATCCCACACGGAAGTCTCCTGGGTGGTGATAGAGAGGAACAGGCCTGACCTCAACCTGGAGAGCTCACACATGGAAACCGGAGAGCAGCAAGCAAGGACCGCCACAGGAAGGCAGACCCCAAGAGGACACACACGTGACAGTTGCTTCTAACCCATCAATGCCACTGGGCAGAGACAGCAGGCCCATGGACGCTGGACACTCCCCACTACCCCTGAGACACAGCTTGCCCCATGGGCAGGAGAGAGGCCGGAAGTGTCTCTCTCATGATGGCTCCTTGGTAAAACATGAGGAGAGGAAAATGGAAGTCTCTGTAACATCCCTTAACATCCCCTGCTGGTTGTCGCTGGCCCCAATGGGCGTGACCATCAACCTATGGTCAAGGTATGGCTGCCCCTCAGGGAGGGGATCAGGACGACACTGGCCACCTTCAGGAGACTCCCCATGCATTCATTAGTGTCCTATCTTGTATCTTCCTGGGGTTTTAGGTGGAGATACCCCCCCAACCCCAGAAGACTCTGAAATGAGCAAGGCTCATTCTTTAGCCAACTCCAAAGCCAGGTTGACCTCTAGGCTGCAAATCCATTCCCGGCCTGCCCTATTCCAATCCCAAATTTGCCCAGCTTATATGGTCCAAAGGAGCCCATCAGAATTTAAGCAGTGAGGTGACATAACAGCATAAAAATATTCTCATAATACAATATCATGATATAAAAATGCCCCCAAATTCAATATAATCTCTTCCATCACAAAATTCCCAGACAGAATTTAAAGTCCAAAAGTGAAGCATTCTTTGTCTTACAGCTTAAAATCGAAAGAAATTAAAGTCCAAATATCTCTCCTCTCTGGCTTCTTATTTTGTTTAGTCTCAACCAGAGGAGATTCATTCAAATGCCCAGATGGGGTCAGGGTTCCCTCAGCAACTGTATCCTCTGCCATCTTTCACTGAAATTGGTGCAGATTGTTCAGGATTCCCTAAGGTAAGAATAATTGAATCCAATGTCTCCCACTTGCCTAAATTCTTAGAGTCCCAAGACCCTAAAATCTCTATAAGGCAGCGGGTGACCACGTGACCCCAAACTGCCTGGAAGATTCTACTAGGACTATTCTAACTGGAGCTGGACCAGCAATGCTGCCTCTGCTTTCTGGTCATGAGGCTGCAAAGGAAGAATGCTGGAAATGCTGGTGACCAGCTCTTGATGTCACAAGGAGAAGAGACAAGAGACGAAGAGTGAGTCTGAGTGATGTTTACAGCCCTGGTTCTAGGCATCCCGAAGGCCAGCTCGACGCTGCCCTCCCACGGTACACTCTGAGAGCCAGTGAATTCTGGAATTTCAATTAGTTCAAGTTGAGTTTTTGGCATTTGCAGTCAGACCCTGATGGACTAGGACACTATTAATCAAGATCTTCTATGCAAGTCAAAAATAACTTTTTGAAGCTACCCCAGCAGCCACTGCATTTGGTCACAAAAGCCTGCCAGTGTAGACACACCCAAAGAATCTAAGGCAAATGCCAACTGGTCTGGCTGCCATTCCCAGCTGAGCACTCCAAGCAGCCCACCCAGCCCAGCACTGGAGGTTGAGGAGCCATGAGGACAACCCTGATGATAAGGAAACCCTCCAAAAAATGGGAAGGGCTTTTGAAATACACTGGCCCCTTAAGCCCCCTGCAGTACTAAAATTGTTTCTTAAGTATACCAAAGATTGCTCTTTAATGCAACAAAACCTTCATGTTTATGTAAGTCTCCCTGCTTCATCTTAGTTTGAAATTCAAGTTTCACTTTCCACTGGAAACTGCCAAATACTTCCCAGACTCTGAAATGAAGAAAACACAAATCTCAGCGTAACCACAAGTCTTTGACCAAAAATCCAATAGGTAAGCCAGAAAAGTTTAGGATGTGCTAAAATTGCAGTATAGCTTGGGAGTAGGAATCAATGTGATAAATACAACTTTGAGACTGGGATTCAGAAAAATTTAGCTATTATCCATATGATACCAGACAGCACAGGAACATTCAGAAACATCCAGATGGTTGACAACATGTGGGCAAAACACTGAAATGACTGACTGAATTTTAAATAATTTTTCAAGTGGATGTTGGGATTATATTTGCCAAATAATTATGACCTCCCGTTCTCCAGCCCCCTCCAGAGAAAAAACCTGAAAGTATAGGTTGTGCCATAAAACTGATAATAATAAAATTTACAGATCATTGACTGAATTTTCCCCTGGGAGGCTGGTGCTGGGTAGACACAGTCTGGATGTTCAGATAATAGCCTGGCTCGTCTTCTGACATTTCTCAATATGCATAGGGCACACTAAAAGTGTTTCTCCACAGCTGACATTGGTTCTTTGAGGATAATTGTGTAAAAAAATAAAATCAAACTCTAGGTCTTCAGAATCTCAATTTATAAAACACTCCAGGGAGTGGAAAGAGCTTAATATACAAAACCTCTGACCCCACCATGGGGAAGCCATACAGTGCTGTGGTCAGGTTGGAGAGAAGCATCCACGCAAGCAGATGTACCAGGTCCCACGGGAGACCAAGTACAGCCCACGGAAACAGCCCTTGGCTCTGCAGACGGAATCCCTGGTTCACATTCCTCAAAACCCAATCGGTTCGCCCATATAACACTGACTCACTGGGTGCCACCCCCAGGCCCACCAGTGCCCATTGTACTTACCCGAGAGCTAGAGACTCAGAACCCCAGGCTGCTCTGCATGGTGGTGCCGCCGCCCTGGGACTTGTGACCTGAGCAGCCAGCAGGGCCACCCAGCTCACCTTGCCATCGCCTCGGCTAACCCTCAATTCCCCGGCTGTCCCTGGCCCCTCTGGCAGTTTCCAGCATTTTGATAACAACAAAGCATCATTTTATTGAGACTAAAAGGCCAAATTCGCTCACACGCACGCATACATGCCAGCGTGCTTACAAGGGCACTTGATGAATGCAATTTTGAACCTCGTATTTTCTTTGCCAGCTCAAAGCAGCCAAATGGCGGAACCATCCACATCCCCAAATGGGAGCTACTTGTTGATCTTTAAAAAGAGTGTGTCAGAGTCCTCTTCCTCTCTCCAGACTGTCAGCATCGCCCGTGTCTGTGCAAGTATCTTCCTCCTTTGTCAAGCATTGAATGGCCACGGGTCAAGCAAAGAGGCGATGCTCACTCTTGGGCTTCAGTAAACTGCATCCAGACCCCCGTGTCACCTGGTGTGACACACAAGCTGGTCACACACGAGGCCACAGGCACTGTGCCACACTGCATGGCACCTCTTTCTCACCCTCCTCCCCTCTCCAAAGGAGGTGGCCCCAACCTCCGCTCGAAGCCACCTGCCTTCCCCAGTGACGCTGGCAAACAAAGCTTTTTTGCAGATACACTCTCAAGGGTTAATGGCCCTTTATGGGCAAAGTTTGCCTAGAAAGTTCTAGATTCTGGGCTGTTTATGTGTTTTGGGGGGAAATTGGAGTGAAGAGAAAGAATACCCATTAATATAGTTGACCTCACCTTATTCCCTTTCATTATCTTCCTAGTTACTCCTTCCCTCCCTCCCCATGCCTCTCTAACTTATATCTACAAAGCAAAAAAACCACAAAAATGAAACAATTAAATGAAGCATCATGGAATTGTTTCAAAATAAACAGAAAGGGGCAAAACTAAAATCAAATTCTCTAGCCAAAAGGGGCTGGTTGTAGTTTACCCAGATGATATTCAAAATAAATCTGCCTTCTCCCTCAGGATGTTTTCTGAGCCATTTTAAGCTGAATTTTTATTAGTTCCATTCAAGTCAAGTTTCTCAACTAATTTATAACAGTTTAGCAGCCTGCATCAAATCCAGAGACCAACATGGTAGACACTGTAGATTGGCTACCCAAAACCCATTCCCAACTCCTTCCCTTCCCATTGCCAGCAGGAGCTGGAATACTAAACATTCAAACAGTCACAACTCTTCAGCTTCCCTTGCAGCTAGGACAGCCACATGATCAATTCCAGCCAATGACATGTACAAGGAAGTTACTGCTACCAGTTCCAAAAGCATTTTAAAGGGCTCAGGCTCAGCTGTTATGTGCTTTAGGTTTTCTGTCCTTTCCCCGCCCTACCTCCACCCCAACCCTGGGATGTCAACATGACACCTGGAGATGCAGCAGCCCTCTTAAGATATGAAGTGACAAGCCTGAGAATGATGACATGGCCAGGGATGGCAGAGTAGAAAATGGAGTGATCCTGGGTCCCTGGCATCCTTGTTAACCCCCTAGGCCAATCCTCATCTCTCTGCTCCCATGTTTATTGGTGATTGAGATAATTCCCTTACTCGTTCAGCCACGGTTAATCAGATATTGTGTTATCAGTAGCTCAGTCCATTATTACCTAACATTGTCACTTCTGGAACCATAAAATCAAGTCACTTTCCCTCTGGGTTTCTACATGAGAGCTGCTTTAACTTTAATTTCTTTCTGTTTGTTGTTTTTAAGAGATCCACTCTGGGAATTTAATTTTGACAATGTCAATGCTTTATTGTCAGCATGCACTGACTTAAGTAAGTACATCTGTCCAGAAAATGATGCAGCCAGAAATGAGAGTGAACTTAACCAAAAGAGCTGGCAGAATTTGATCATTAGGATTTGAGGCTTAAGCTCTTGGCCATTTTATTCAAGAACCAATATAAGCAAAAGCTACTGTTCCAAAGAAAAAACAAGATTTTCCTCATGTAAACCACAGCTTTCCAGAATGGTTTAGGAAAATGGAATTGGAGGGATTCCATAAATATATTATTTATAACAACAATGGGAAAACAAGGATCCTAAGGAGCAAATGTCTATGGTTGAAAAGAACATACAGGACTCACGCCTACTGTTGACAGACATCAGAGACCCAACCAGAGACCAGTACTTTCCAGGCTGTTGTGGGATCTTTTGCACATTCTTCAAATTCAATTCATAACCAAGAAATAGTTTCTTAGAGAATTACCATTGTTTGCTGGTCCAGCTTAAACTCAGCCTACTATAAACTGTTTGACATGCCAACCAAAAAAAAAACTCCCTGAAAGTTCATTCCTTTTTCCAAAATGTGAAAGTCATTGTCTAACTATTTTAAACACTTGAGCATTACTGTCCCCAAAATCATCTTACTCAGAAAGCTGCCTGAAAGATGCCCTTAGAAGAGAGGCCAAGAAGATGTAGTAGAGAAGTAGGTATGAAACAGAGTGAATGAGACAGACATGACCAGAAGCCAATTGCCACGTGGGCCCGATGGCAACCCAGGATGCTAATGAACTATTTTTTTAAATATTTCAAATACTTACTTAACGGTTACGAATAGGCATAGGCAAATAATCTACCACACCTAATGAGCAAGGAGTAGGTTTTGCAGTGTGTCCATTCATGATTTAAAATAATACACATACACACAGAGTAAGACAGAGAAAGAAATAAAGGATAAGAAAGGAAATGAACATTTGTTGAATACCTACTTAGTGCTAGCCATTTCATCCATTTATCCAACAGATATTTATTGAGTACCTACTATGTGTCAGATTCTAAGCTAGCCACTGGGGAGATAAGAAGTGACTGAAAAGAGTTTTACATTATCATAACTACTCATTTGTTAGCCCCCATTAAACCCTGTGCACAACACTTTGGTATCCCCATTTTTAAAAATGAGGAAACTAAGTCTTAGAGTGATTTGCCAAGGTCACACAGCTAGGACGTGACAGTGGTCAAACCTAGACCTACATGACACCATAGACCAGCCTCTTCCTGCTATGCTTTGTTGCCTCTCAGCTATAATTGTAACCAAAGGCAATAAATGTAGGCGTGGAGAGAAGATCAGAACCCAAGATATAAAATTGAAAGCCATCAGTGGCAGCTGAATTCATGGAGATTCATGAGCTCATTGCACTGAACGAGATCTCGTGAATGCCAGGAAGATTCCACGTTGCCAAGTCCTTGACTCTTGTTCCTCAACTCACTCTGCCTCCAGCAACAGCTAAGAGCTCCTTGCCCTGGAAGCATCTTGCCTCCTGTCTTCAAGGGAAGCCTCAGCACACAGTCTCCTGGCTTCCAGGACACAATACCCCCTGGTTTCTCCTCCACATCACTAGCCACTCCCTCTTGGTGTCCCTTGCCAGAACTCTAAATGTTGGAGTGCTTCAAAGCCCAGCCTCTGGCCCTCTCCCTGCACAGCTTCGGCCTTTTCATCCTAAGTTAGCGCATCTGGTCCTACGACAGTAAATACCACCCATATGCTGCTGGTTCCTGAATTCACAGCCCAGGCCCTGGCTTCTCCCCAGAGCTCCAGTGTGTCCAGGGGTCTGCTCGGCATCTCCAGTGGAACCCAAAGAACAGATATCTGAGGCTCAACTGGAGGAGAAGGAGACATTTAAAGTCTGAAACAGTGGTTAGGAGGAGAACCAGGAAACAAGGAGCTCCAGTGTGTCCAGGGGTCTGCTCGGCATCTCCAGTGGAACCCAAAGAACAGACGTCTGAGGCTCGACTGGAGGAGAAGGAGACATTTAAAGTCTGAAACAGTGGTTAGGAGGAGAACCAGGAAACAAGTTGCATCATGGAAGCCAGGAGAGGAGAGATTTTCAGGCCAAAGGAAATGTCCCTCAGTGTCAGTCACCTAAAGGCTGAGAACAGCTCATTTCCTTGTCTTGTGATTAGATCGTCTGCTCCCATTTGAGGCCGCCAAACAAACCAAATATGCCACTGAAGTTTCTCTCTGCAAATATCAAACTTAATTTTTACACAAATGGAGCTAACAGCTGCCCTACCTACCTCATAGGATTGATGCAAGAACAAAATATGAAAGAAAATCATAAAACACTCAACAAATGTGAGATATTTAATTAGTTCCTTTTCTACAAATGGAGCTAACAACTACCCGACCTACCTCACAGGATTGATGCAAGAAGAAAATATGAAAGAAAATCATAAAGCACTCAACAAATGCGAGATAACATCAGTACTAGGAGGAAGAGCCACAGAACAGCTGACATCACCAAAAACCCCCAGAAAATGACCCGGCGTGACTCCCAGTATCTTGGCTCTCGGCCTGCTCCCCCTCCTCACCCAGCAGGGGTGGGTTTCTGTCCTCATTTTCCTCAGTCTTTGGAAATATACTTTGAATTAGAATTTTAAAATCTTGAGAATTGAAAGGAAACAGCCTAGTTCAATTTCCCCTCTTCAATCTGCCTGTCAGTTATGTATTCGAAATGGTCTTCAATACTTCCCTTGACTAGGCGGTGAGACGCAGTCAAATCCCAACATGTTTCGCCCACCTCCAGAGGTAAACATCTATGAACGTGCTATTCAATTCATCATAGAGTTCCTAAGCAAGGCACTGCCCTGGGAAGCCAAGTGAGTCAATTCAAAGATGTACAAGGCAATGGTCTTCCATCTACTGAGGGGAGCACTGTACTGGCACATGGTAAGGGGTGTCAGACATAGTATGAACTCAGTGCTACTGACAATAAACACTATTGGGACCAAAAAGGGTGGAAAAAGGAAGTCTTCCCAGAGCTGGGATAATTGGAGGACAAAGCATGGCACTGGTGGCATTCATGGAGGACCTTAACTAGAGATTGTCCCCATGTGTGGGAGCCCTTGGCTTGAATTCCAAGAAGACTTTTAGTCAAGCTTTCACTGTGACTGTAACGAGCCTATCCTTTACCCTTCAGAATGCTCTAAATTGTTTCCTGTTATGAAAACTCATTACAATTGCAGAGCACCCATGGACCCCAAGTCAAAACTCTCATGCTCTACAGAAGGGATGAGCAATATGCCCCGACAAGGAGCTTTTGCCAAAAGCAGACCCTTGTCCTGGTTCTTTGAAATGCAGCTCGCAGTAAGTCTGCCTCTCCTGCCCAGCTGGGATGGCTTCTCCTGAGCTCCTCGGACACCATACCTGACCACTCCAGCCCTGCGCACACCGGCCACACCCTGCCCAGCCCTGGGAGTTCTGGCTTCAGTGAGACTTCATCTCCAGACAAACATGGTATCATCACAAATTAGGAGCTGTCACTGCACACCCTCCTCAGACTGTTTATTAAATGCTAACGAGCTCCAGCCACAGCACTGGGGTGTAAGGGACCCACCTCCACACGTCTCCACATGCTCGTCTCCGCTCTGTGTTCGCAGACGGTGTAAAAGTCAAAACAAATCATAACCACTGACTTCCTCTTTAATCCAAGTTACCTCCCACCGCCCCCAACCCCACCAAACTCCTAGAATTCCTCACAAAGGCTTTTATCTAGGAAATCGCACTGAATTCTGCCCACAGACCCAGCCCTGGCCCCGAAGCCAACGAACTCAACTGTTCAGGGCTCTTAATCTGAACTATAAATTCTACCAGACTGCCCACATGGGAATGCATGAGACTCACAGTGCCCTGGAACCCTCTCCAAAGTTGCATTATGCACATATCAGTCATTTCACAAAACATGGAACAAAGACGATCCTTCAAATGAGACATGACTGAAGGTAAAGACAATAGCTACTAGCAGACTTTTGGTCTATCTTGTAATGAAGAAGTCTCCAAAGCTCAAAATAAGTAAGCAAATATAAAAGATGCCCCAAACACAAAGAACAGAAGCATCAACTGTCCCTTCTGGCCCAAGCCCAGCTCAGTCCCCACTTGGCTGCCCATAGACCTCCCACTGATCCAGTGGCCTGTCATGCTGCGGACACTCCTTCAACGGCCACCAACGCTTTGGACTAAAGTCAAATTCCAGGACCTCCCTGATCTGGCTGCTGCCCACCCTTCCAACTCCAAATGCCACCATTCCCCCATAGCGTCACCTTGCATGAGCCGCCACCCAGAACACTCATGGCTCCTCAAACCTGTCACAAGTGCCCCATGCTTTCACACATGCAGCACGGTCTGTTCCTTCACCTGAGATGTCCTTCCTTGCCTTCTTTCTCTAACTAATGCCTATGACTTCTTCAAAACCCACCTCAAATATAGCTGTCCTTGACCTTTCGGGTGATTGACCCCCAAGGCACCTGTGCTACCTGTCCCAACACATATCACCTGTCTGTATCCCCCCCCCAACCCCTGCCCTGCCTGTGCATTCTCTGACATCAGGGACACATTATCTGACTTCTAGCCCTGTGTCTGACACATATTAACCCTTGCTGACTGACTGACTGACTGGACATCCTGCAAGTAGAGACTCCCACAAAGTTAGAGCTGGAGGGGCCTCTAACAATATCTATGTCTGTCCCCTCATTTTGCAAATGAGAAAACTGCCCAAGGTCACATGGCACAAATTAGTGTCCGGATCAGAACTTAATAAACGAGATGAAGAGATGTGACAATAAAAAGCAAAACCCAGCATTTAAATGACCCGTTTCTTCTGGGAACTTCAAACACTGTTAGTATTAGTCTCACCGCCTCCATGAGAGGTAGGGATTTGTCAGCCCTGTAGATAGCAACTAACGTTTCTCAGCATCGTTCCTTGACTTAAATGGTCTTGAATGTCTTAGGTCAAGGTGCGACTTCTGGGAGCCTTCTGGTTAAAATACAGTCCTGATGGGTTCAAAGCTGTGATTTCCATAGGATGGAGCATTCACAGAGAGCCACTGCATTAAATCAGCAGTGAAGGGCTTAGGCACCAAGTTAGACACAGGGCACTGGCCTTGCAGAGCTGAAGGGCAAGTTTTAACAATAGCCACCGAGTAGAGGCGGCTTCCCACAGTGGGGACCTTGCTTATATCCACATGCCAGAGCTGCTTAGTGACAGGAATAGGTTCACTGCAACTCCATCTTGCTAAGCCCTACCCGTGTTCAACACATTTCTCTGTGTGACAGAATCATTTCTCAACTGCCAACAGCAATGCTATTACTGCAGACTCAGAAAGGCACCTGAGCAAATCAGGAATGTCCCTGCTGGCGCTCACGCCCAGCCTGGAGAAGCAAGAGGCACACAGTGAACCCAGGCCCACCCAACACAGATGGCAGTCTGCAGGGAGGGCGTGGGGACTGGGTCCAGAAAATGGGGTGTGAACCCCAGAACTACCACGCACTTGATTACGGACTGTGGGAAAACCAGTTAACCTCTCTGAACTCAGTTCCCACAGCAGTAAGATATGATCAGCTTCACAAGGTAACTGATAACATTAAATGAAATAACATGCGGGGAAATGGTTAACGCCACTGCACTGCAAACTGCCAGTTACTATCAAAAGGAAATAAACACGTACACCTAAGAACTCCTCACAAAGATGGAAATAGAATTACATAGATCGCACTTGTACAGATTATGAAGATGCCGTAATTGAATAATTTCCTCCACATATAGGAGACCTCAGTAGAAAAATGTGAGTATTGTCTTTAATCAACATTAACAGTCCTCAAGTTATTTGGCTACTTTCAAGTGTAACACTGTTATAATTATAATAATTAGAATATATATTATATATTACATATAGTTATTATAGTTAGACTAATTTGCATTATTGTCCCTAATGCAGAAATAAACCTTGAGGGTGAAGGGGAGAGACTGGGAGAGACGTCACCCAGGCTCAGGAGGCGCCACCGCCCGCTCTCCCGCATTCCCGCCCCACTTGCGGCCGCGGTGGCTTGTCCAGGGCCTGCAGAGGCACCGGGGACACCCACAGCTCACGGGCTGCTGACGCCCGCTTTAGGTTAGGGTCACATTCCTTTCTCATCAATACTTAATTGAAAATTGCTACCGTGCAGCCACTTCGTCTCTTAAAGAGTGACTTGTCCTTCCCAGCTGAATATCTGAAGGAAGACGCGTGAGTAGCACAATTGCAAAAAGGCAAACACTTAAGGAAAAACAAAGCAGACGACTGAACGTTTGCGCTGCCGTTCTTATCGCGACAAAGCCACAGCCAGAGCCACTTCCCCGCAGCTCGCGCTGCAAGGCAGGGCCCGGGAAGGCTGGGAGCGCCCCCTAAGGGCCACAGAGGGCAAGCGCGGCCGCCCGCCAAGGAGGACGCAGGTCTTTTCAAAGACAAGGGTAACTTGCAAGAGGAAGGAAAAAAGGATGCTCCCTCACATGAATAACCAACAATTCTCTGACTCCAAATGCTCTAATGTGCGTCCACTAAAGTGGCCAAAGATATGGGTGAAACAATATCCATCACCGTCCCACAGCTACCCAGTTCTCCCCAAAGTCACCAAAGGTTTCAGTTTCCTATCACCGCAAGAGCAATATTCTACGCATTTACAAGTACATATATACATATACATATTCTTTTCTCTCCATTACTTTCATACCTTTAAATATTCATCTCTATACTTTCTAATTGAAATAAAAGCTTTTGATAACAGAGATTTAATTATAACCAAAGAATTCCCTAAGTTTCACAGGAAACAATGAAAAGAGGCCTGCTCCTTAATCAGCCAGGGGGGATGGGGCCTCTTCTGAAATGTGTGCTTCTAGGCTCCCCACCCCACCCTCACCCCTCAAAGTAGGCAGAATAATGATTCCCCAGAGATGTCCTCGTCCCCAGAACCAAGGGATGCAGCACCTGTAGAAGCTGGAAAAGGCAGGGAAACAGATTCTCCCTCAGAGGCTCCAGAAGGAATGCAGCCCTTAATTTTAGCCCAGTAAGACACATTTTGGACTTTGGATCTCTAGATCTGTAAGATAATAAACTTCTATTGTTTTAAGCCACCAACTTGGTCATAATTTGTTATAACAGCAATAGAAAACAAATACACCCTTCCACACTTTACTCCCTTCCTCTCCTGTTTACAAGGACTGGGCCTCTATGACTTAAATACAGATATGCATGGTCTTGGTAGGACGTATTGACAATGCTCTGGAACTGTCTGTTGATAACCTTCCAGGGACAGGAATTGTCACTCTGCAATCCTATTACAAGCTCTAATTCCATTGTAATGAATTTCATGCTCAGCTGATGAATAAAACACATCTTCCATCTTGTAGTCTCCGATGCACAAGATAGAAGGAAAGGGCGTGCTTACCACCTCCTCTCAAGGAGGACCGGAGTAGGAGGGAATCCCTGCAGAGGTGGAGGCAGGCTGGGCCACAGGAAAGGTCCTAAGGGCTTTTAGAGATGGAAGGACTGTCCATTCACTTGGTCTGTACCAGAGTGGAGACTGACTAGCCCAAGGCCACCAGTGGGTGAGTGACAGCACTGAAACTCAAACCCAAGCATCCTGATTTTTAACCTACCTCCTTTTTATAGACCAGTAGCGCTCAAACTTTTTGTTTTGGTCTTTGGATTTCTTTCTACTCAAATTAGTGAGGATCTCGCAGAGGTTATGTTTATGTGGGTTTTAACTATCCTTATCAACTGTACTAGAAACTAAAACTATCTATTAAAAATTAAAAATATCTATTAATTTATTAAATATTTATTGATTTATTAGAATAACAATAATAAACCATTATTCATAGACATAAAAACATTTTTATGAAAAAATAACTAAGCTTTCCAAAACAGAAAGAAGCCATGAGCAGAGCAGCTTTGTTTTTACATTTTGGCAAACCTCTTTAATGGAAGGCGGCTGGATCTCTGATCTGCTTATGCATTCAATCTACTACAACATGTTTTGGTTGAAGAAAACCCATCTTCACACAGATATGTAGCTGGAAAGTAATTTAATAGCCTTTTCAGATAATTTTGGAAAATCTTTGATACTACACCAAAACTCATCAAGTAGCAATTTCTTAAAGGTTAGTTGCACTGTAGAATCTGAAACCATATAAAGAATTTTCCACATTTTATTACGTTAAAATACCTTGGTCATTTGGATTTATGGGTTCCCTTGGTTATGCAGATCATCTATATGTTGACATGTCTTATAACACAATATTTAAACACCAGATTCATAGATATCACCATCAATCACATAATAAAAGTTTTTAAGTACTGGGAAGCTTTCAAGCTTATGGTGGTAGGGACAACTTGCCACAATTTTATTTTTCACTTGAAAGATCAAATATTATCACTGGCAAGAAATACCAGCAATTATTTTACTAAAAGGATCAGGCTCTCTTTGTTCATTTTCAAGAAAATTTCTGCCAAATACCCAAGTCAGAATAACCATAGTTTGTCTATAGCCATTCTTTTTGGTAAATACAGTGTCCCATGAAAAAGCAGCTAGTTCAACTCACAACTCAACCTATCACACAAGTGCTTTTCCTTGGGGTTACCATTGAACTTGGGTAGTCAGCAGAAGTCCTTCATGTGTCCTTCCTGTTTCTTTACACCAAACATTAAAAAGACATGCATTCAAGCATAGAGATTTGGTAAAAATTAATAATTTTACCATGGCATCAAGGGCACTCTTCATTGAAACTGGTGTATCTTTTTTGGCATATCTCATTAGTTTAAGTTTCTAGTACAGTAGATAAAGATAGATAAACACCTGAAAATATCAATGACTGCTAGTGTATTATGGTGTCCTTATCTCGATTCATGGTCAGGCGCCAGCAGTTTTACCCAAAAAGCTTTTGCACCTTCAGTGCAAATGTCAACATAGTGAAAAAGGTAAATAGCATCTTAGTATTACTTTGAAAATCAAAGTTTTGACCTCAAGGATTCTCTGAAAGGCTCTTTAAACTTTAAAAATAAAAACAAAAATCACCCCAACCAACCTAAGATAGCCACTGTACATGTGTGCATGCATGCCCATGCACATATCCATATGTTTTAAGAAAAATGTATCATGTCAGACCGGCAAGTGCCAGCATAATTTTAGTGTTTGCACAGTAGCCTATTGTAGGGATGCATGAGGGTGGGAGGAGCCACTGCTTGATTATCTTGATTCGTGTTTTAATTGACCCTAAGGTGAAGGGTTTATTTAGATCTTCAGTATGCCCTGCAAATCAGCTCTGCTCTAAGGAAAGTCCCTCTGGTGCTATAGCGGTCTGCCACTATTAATGCGGCTCTGAGTCATTTCCTTACAGATATTCCAGCCCCAGAGGTGTGGGGGAGGGAAGAGGATTTGCCCCAAGCATCTTGCTTGGTCCAAGCATTAATTCAACCAAAGCGAGGGAGCAGGCTTCCCGCAGCCTTGCCGTCGGACCCAGGACACAAGTCCAGAGCAGTGACCACAGGGTGTCCCTAACTTCTTCCACAGCGCGGGAGCAGGTTGATGGGTCTCTTTCTCTCCTTCTACTGTTTAATATGAATGTAGCAGATATTCGTTTTGAAATGTGCTTGTTCTCCTTTGCCCATTTCTAGTCTGGTCATCATTTTACTGCAAATCCCACGTCAACACAGTAGAAAGAAGTGCCAGCAAACGTTCAGGCTCCAACATTCCACAGCTCAGTGATTTACAGAGCAGAAGGGAAAAGGGTGGGGGGACAGCGCGGGACACCGCAGGATTCCGGGAGCTCTTGCAAACACCCCTGACTTCAGACACTCAAATGTAAGCCATCAGGCAGGTGGCAGCGGAATCCAAAAGGAATAAAGCTGTAATCACCACAAAGCCAGTTTAGCACTGGCTCCAGTTTCACATCGTTTTCAGAAACAAAAACCCTTTCAACACTCAGAAAAACAAAAGCCATGGATTGTAGGTGGAGAAGTTGGAAGACTTCTAAATGGTTTTATTCCCGTCAAGTACTGTACAAAATATTCGGTGCATGCTTTCCTAGAGATCACTAACAGGGGGAAAAGACCCTAGGGCTGGCACTGCCTTTTATGAAAAAGTATGAGAGTACTTGGCATAAACTAGAACCAGGCATTATGCATGCTACGGCTACCAAAAAGTCACAAAGCAACGTGACCTCCGACTTTTCTCCCCTTACCCTTATAAGAGAGGAATATAAACACTAAATAGCATCAAAAGGCAAGTAGCCTTCCCGGGAATATATGTATTTTTAAAAAACCAGCTGGGATAGAACAGTATCCACAAAAATGTCTACTTCTTGGATGACACTGATAGAAGCCAAACCGTGAAAATTCCTCCACGGGAAGAAGGCACAAGAGCCACCCAATGCTTAGGGATGAGAAACCCACCACACACTGCGGGAAACGCGCAAAACACCAAGAGCGCGCCAGCCTTTTCTGAAAAGCATTGCTCCAAAGAAAGCACCCGTGCGCCCGGCTTCAGCCTCAGCCCGCGGGGAAGGGTGAGCGTGTCTGGAACCGACTTTCCGACTTCCCTCTCCCTCCTCTCAAGACAAACAGAGTTGTCTTCTCCCAGCTCGGAAGTTCCCACCCGGGGCGCGCGGGGCTGGGAGAGAGCGCGGCTCCCCCTGGAGCGCAGCGCCCCCGACGGCCCGCGCAGCCCCAGCTTCCCCGCGCCCTTCTCCAACAGTCCGCGCGTCCTCCTCCCTCTGGTCTTCCGAGTGCGCCCTCCGACAGCCACCCTGCCTCCAGGACAGCAGGACGCACCCCCACGCCCCGGGAGATTCTGGGCAAAGCAAGGCATTATCCCCCGCAACGCCAAGAGTAGCTTTTGTCTTTTTTTCCCCCCTTTTCCTCTTTGCCTGAGTCCCCCCGAGGCAGCTGGGGTCCCCCGACCCCAGGCCCTTAGACCGCACAGTTAGAAGCCAGCGCGCTGCGGTCCCAGGGCGCCGACGGTGTCCCCGCGTCCGCGGGGGGCCAAGGTCCCAGACCCCGCGCACCCAGACCCCGAGCGATGAGGAGGCACAGGTTAGTGACACGACACGCAGCCTGCACGGAGCGGGGCGGCGGTCCCCGGAGCGACAGGCGGGGAGCACGGAGAGGTGGCGAGGAGGGCGCCGCCGGGCCGGGCGCCGCGCGTTCCTGGG
>NW_007727207.1:424499-437028 GCF_000696425.1 Galeopterus variegatus
GCGCCGCCGTCGCGCTCCGCCACTGAGGCCGCCCGCCGCCCGCCGCGCCTTTTAGCCGCTTCCGGGCGCCCCCTGCTGGCGATCGGGCGGCGGGAATGGCGGGGACCCGGGGCCGCGACGCCAGGAGGGCGGGACGCATGGCTGAGGGAGCCCGAGGCGCCCCGGAACCCGACTCGGTGGTTCTGAAAAGGCAGTGGTCGCTGTGCCAGGCGAAGTGGCCCGGGAAGTTCCTCTCCTTGTCTAACCTCTCTCATCTTCTGGCTAGGGAAATGGCCATCGCGTCCAGTCGCTGCCACGCCCAGGAATGCACCTTGTCCCCTCCAATAAGTACCTCTGGGTTCAACGTCGGGATCCGATCCGGGGACCCTTCACCTGCGTCCGCACCTTGCAGCGGTCGCTGCGGCTCGCCGCGTGCTCCCCACGCACCCAGCGCCCGGGAGAGGTGTTTAAACGTCCGCCGACGCGGTGGCTCCGGCTGTCGTCTGTGGCGCGCTGGAACCGAAGCGGTCTCCAAGCAGGCCTCACGGGCCAGGGCAAGGACGCAGCCGACCTTGCTTCCTCCCACTTCTGTGACTTGGACACTGCCTTAGGGTCTCCCTGTTCTAGGTTCCAGCCTGGTTTCGGTCAGCTCCCGACCCCGGGGGACCCGCTGCCCTGCACGCTGACCGGGAGCGACCCGGAGGCGACAGCGCCGCGTGCGCTGGGGAGGCCTGTGTTCCGCGCCGCGTGCTGCTCTCCGGGACCCGTTTCCTCGCAGATCTGATCTGGCGAAGTTCACAGCCCGAAGTTGAAGCAGCTCCCCATCGTGACAACCCAAAACAAATCAGATTTGTGCCATATGCAGAGAGAGAGGGAGAAAAAAAGTGTTAAATGAAGTGTATGTAGACTGGTGAAAAATAGAAATACAGTATCTCTTTTCTGAAATGACACAACAAAAACAACACATCCAGGCGTTAAGCCCTGGATGGAGCCTCTTGCCCTATAGGAGCATCTGGGAAAGGCATAAACCTACTGCCTTCCTTTTGGGAAAACTTTCTACTGCTTCCCAGTGAGGGTTTGATCATCATTCATCTTGCAAGCTCTCTGAGCTCCCAGAGCTCTTGCAGTTTGCAAACATTTTAATGTTTAAATATACACTTTCTTACATTACTCCCTAATGTTGCAATGTCTCCCCACATGCCATTTAACGGAGATGTGGCTTTTGTTAGCCCAGGAGCCTCCCAACCTGCCCTTCTTTTGAGAATAGTAGCCTCCTCCCCCACTCCAACCAAGTGACAAGCCCCCTCCCCACCCCCACTCCTTCCCAAGGCCTTCCCTGCCCTCAGCTGGTCCAGGGAGCTCCAGTGGCCCCAGCAGGGTCAGAGTCAGGACTTTTCTTTCTTTTTTTTTTTTTTTTTTTTTTACCGGTAAGGGGATCGCAACCCTCGGCAAGGTGTGGTCTGTACCACGCTCAGCCAGTGAGCGCACCCGGCCATCCCCATATAGGATCCGAACCAGCGGCCTCAGTGCTCCCAGCGCAGCACTGTCCCGAGTGAGCTACAGGGCGGCTCCAGAGTCAGGACTTTTCTAGCTGCAGCTGGTGAAAGCCTTCTCTTCTTTCTCCAGTCACTCGTGGATGTTGAAGAGTGGTAGCCATGGTAGACTAAAACCTGACCTCCCAAAAGATGCTCATGTCCCAATCTCTGGAACCTGAGTGTTACTTTGCATGGGAAAAAAATATGATGAAATTAAGCATTCAGAGAAGGAGAGATTATCCTGGATTATCCGGGTGGGCCCTAAATGCAATCTCGTATGTGTTACACATAAGAAGGGAGAGGGAGAGATTTGATACCCACTGAAGACAAGACTACGCGATGATGGACGCAGACATGGGAGTGACGTGGCCACAAGCCAGGGAACACTGGCAGCCACTAGAAGCTGGAAGAGGCAGGGAATGATTCTCTCCTAGCGCCTGTGGGAGTGCACAGCCCTGCCAACACCTTGATATTCAGTCCAGTGGAACTCATTTCGGACTTCTAGCCTCCAAAACTGTGAGACCATGAATTTGTATTGTTTAAGTCAGCCAGTTTGTGGTAATTTGTTATAGCAGCCCCAGGAAACCAATGCAGTAGCCAAGATGGGGCTGTGGCTCTGACTCCAGCCTCAAAGGACACCAGCCAGAGAGAACGAAGCCATACATGGAAGGCAACCAAACAGGGAGAAAAAGAGTCATGCCGGTGTGGAAGTCCGGGGCTGCAGCTCCACCCCAGCGCTTTCCCAAGATCAGTTCTGGGAGACAGCACATTCCCTTTTGATATGTGGGAGCGGGATTCTGATTCCACGGAACTAGTGAGTCTTGGCTAATACATTCCCTTGTCCCTCAAAGGACAGGAACCAAGAGCCAGCCCGTGGCTCACTCGGGAGAGTGTGGTGCTGATAACACCAAGGCCACAGGTTCAGATCCCATATAGGGATGGCCGGTTGGCTCACTGGGTGAGCGTGGTGCTGACAACACCACGTCAAGGGTTAAGATCCCCCTAGGGCCGGCCCGGTGGCGCACTGGAGAGTGTGCCGCTTGGGAGCGCGGTGGTGCTCCCACCGAGGGTTCGGATCCCTTGTGGAGACCGGTTCCCGCTCACTGGCTGAGCGCGGTGCGGGCGCAACACCGAGGGTTGCGATCCCGTTGCTGGGCAGTAAAAAAGACAAAAAGGAAGAAAAAAAAAAAAAAGGGTTAAGATCCCCTTACCGGTCATCTTAAAAAAAAAAAAAAGGATAGGAACCAAGATAAGACAGGATGATTCTCTGACTAATTGGATGTGGGGAGAAAGAACTGTCAATATACAATGTCACACTATTCTGACCCTGGTCATTCACTCTCCATTAGGACTTTTGTAATTCCAGGATTTCCACTGAGTTTTAATAAAATTGTCACATGACATAACCTGTGGAAGCACGTATGCAAGCTCGTCAGAGGGTAGCTTCCTTCCTTCACTCACGAGATGCACGTGCATTTATCTCCTGCCCCGGAACGTTACTTATTAGAGCAACTTTCTTCCATGGACATTTCAGAGCGAAGTGCAAATGCAAAATGACTTCCAAGTTTAGACCTTGATGACCACATCAGAACAATCACCCGTGGGCTGTTAGATAATAAGTGAAATCACTAACATTTATGAATCCTGATTCTGATTGGATTACAAATTTGAGAGCACCTGCTTCATTAAGAAAAAAAAAGCCCTAAAAGAGATTTCTAAGGCATCTCTACTTTTAGGTTTAAGACACCTCAAAAAAACTGACCCAAGAGTCACAGTCACCTGTCCTGAATGTGATCATCTCAAAAAACATAAGCACACTGCAATTTTCTTCCTCCTAGTCAATTTATAGTTCACTCTGTCGTTACTATTGTCCTGATAGATTTTACTATCTTTTCACATAATTTTTTAATCTCCCAGTTGTTGCTTCTATTTTGTTCATCAGAACAAAACAGAGTGGAGATCACTCTGGGGCCAGATAGGTCACCAGCTATTAAAATACGATCCTAGGGCTGGCTGGTTGGCTCAGTTGGTTAGAGTGTGGTGCTGATAACACCAAGGTGCAGGGTTCAATCCCTGTACTGGTCAGCTGCCAAAAAAAAAGGCAAAAAACCAAGATAAAATGTGATCCTTTACTAGCCTGCCTCCAACTTAGTTCTAGGGCTTATTTCTAGCTTTCCGAAGCAGTCTGTATCCACATACACTATCTCTGGTTCTAGTTATTTTTTAAATAACCATACATGAAAGCGTTCAACACTCTCCATTCACACTGTCATGACATGCCTATGTGGTAGGGTAGATTAAAATGCTATTCTCGTGTTTCACACAGACAAACAGGAACCAACTTCAAATGGCCATCCAGTAAAAGCACAAGTGAAGTTTTGAAAGTGCATGTCTCTTACTATTCATCTGACTTCAAATCTTGTTCAGTCTTCAATTTGGCTCCCATGGCTCTATCATTGCTTTTTAAGCACATATTGGAGTATACACTGTATCTATGTATTGTGGCAGCAGGACATTAGGCAATACTCATCACACAGTAGTGATGTGCATGCAACTTTTCAAAGACTCTACATAGAAGTAGAGGAAAAAAGAGGATTAGCTATAGTGCCTGGAGTGAGTGGGGGAGCTGGAGGAAAGCGCTGGCTTCCAGGATTCCATAGACAGAGAGAAAGGGGGAAAGGAAATAGAGGGAGGCAAGTAGACTCTACCATCTCAATTTCACCTTGATGTGGAAGAAGAAGACGGAAATTGCTTCTAATGAACAAAAAAATAAAACAATGCTTTGTAAAACTTTTCATAAGCAGTATCCATTTTGTTCTGATTCTCACAGCAAACTTATAGGCACTATTCTGACTTTACAGAGAGAAAACCAAGGTTCCGAGAGGTTCTGTGGTGTGTCCTGGGTCCTTAACTAGTGAGCATGAGGGTCCTGCCCACATCTCTGACTCCAAATGCACATCTCTCTCTCCGCTGCACCAAGACACCCCAGAATGTCCCCTGTCTATCCAATTTTCAATAAAAGCACCAGGATCAAGGCAGAGATTACAAATAAAAGTCTGTATAACATGCCCCATGTCCAACAGAGATTTATCAGAGACACTTTCTTATCATGCACACGATGACCAATCCTTCCTAGCAAACAATGACACAAGACCTCAATGGTACATCACTTACCTTCTCAGAGAAGGTGCAGGAAAGAAATGGGGGTCCTTGAAAACACTGCTGTGCATCCATCACTGCCTTGGAACACGCTTCCTCTGCACAGAAGTTCTAACATGTTTCCACTGCAGGGCAGCGCCGAGGCAATTGTCCTCTTTTGTACAAATATACTGGGAATTAGTGAAACACAAAGGATGAAGACATCAGATACCCAGCCTAGCACATGCATTGGTGAGGGTTCTAACAGGGATGTTTCTACTGGCATGATAGAAAAATTCGCAGACTTGTGTTCTAAGTTGCTGTTCAGTGGCCGGGTCAGTAAGGCAGGCATACCACAATCAGAAACAAATGTTCCAGTTCTGTCAACTACCACTTGTCAATGGCACGTGGCTTGGCCTATATCAAGAGAAATCATTTATTCATCTATTCCTGAACACCTGTTTTTTCCCCAAGTAATGTGATACAAATGTAAGAGACAGATAGCCCCTGCCTCAAAGAGGTCACAATCAAATGTAATACATAAACAACAACAACAAAAAATCATTTCCAATCCAGGGTGATGAGTGCTGTAATATTCAGAACATGAAGCTTAAAGAAACGTTTATAAATGCTGCCTATCTTTTCTCTTACTTTATTTATTTTTCCCGAGGAGGTTTTTAACCCTATATGTACTTCCCATAGGCAGACACAGGGTACATTCACCCAAATCTTGCAGAAGTAAGAAGAGTGCAGTCTGGGGAGGAAGCATCAGTAAATCTGGGGGGAAAAAGAACTCACAATGTTCAATCTTGAGGTTGCAGTTGCAGTGTGTAAAATTGGCTCCGGCGTTGTGCTAGGACAACATATGTCTGGCTGCCTTCCCAGACTGCATTTTCCTGACTCCCCGCCTCTTGTCAAGAGCAGAAAACAAGTGCTAGCCAATCAATGCTGCAGAGCTGCCCACCAGGAGCCAGGCTGCCATGCACAGGGCGTGCCATGCAAGCTCGAACAGCAGAAAGTTACACAAGCATTCCCTCTCAAAATGGGGAAACTGGTTATTGGTTCAGTAGTCCTGCAATGAGCCCCAACAGTGTGCTTGGCCCATGGATGGGGCACAGACCTGTGGCTGCCTACGAAATGGCATTTGGACCAGCTGACAGCTGACAGGGTCTCTGCCACCAGCAGCCCGGTAGGTTGTCCCCTGGTAGGCCACAGAAAGGCCCAGCAAGTTCCCAGCACCTCAGCAGGATCCTCTGTCTCAAAGAACACCCAGCCCTGGCTGGTGGCGGCATGCTGCCCAGTGTGACCAGTCCTGGAGAAGGGGACAAAGTGGACAGTTTGCTCCATTGACCACGGCCCCTTTCCTCCTGGTGGTCTCCCCCTCTCATCCACTTACCCAGGCACCATATCCTTTGCACTCCCACCCAGCAAGGTGATTCTTCAAAGATCTGATCACCTCCTTCCAATGGAGCTGTGAATAAGTCAGTGATAAGGCTTCGTGGTCTCTTTTCTATATATATGCATGTGGTGCTGTGCCATTCACAGTGCATGATCTTATTCATCCTCATGAACCATCAAGGAGGGAGTCACATTATTGTGCCCATTTTACAGAGGTAGAAACTTAGGTTGTGTACCCAGCCCATGTTTAAACAGTGTGTAAATAGCACAGCCAGGAGGCAAACTCTGATACTCCATCTGCAAATCTGGCGCTCTCTGCACTAGCGGCCAGTCAAAAAATAATCCTCTGATATGGAATTAGCAGTAACAAAATGTTAGCAGGGGCATTGAGAACAAGGGCCTGTTTTATTTACACTTAGATTCTTAGGACTTTAGAAGAGGTGCCATTTTCTGCATCAGCACTATAACCGACTCTCTCAGGCCACACTTGAGAAGCAAAGTCTGTTCTCCTTACATCCTGTAGAATCTGCACAAAATCTTTTATCCAGGAGGAAACATTCTGCGAGGAAAGGAAACATTCTTGTAGCATCAGAATCAACCTGTTTCTCTAACACAGTTCATGGGTTATACTTAGTCATTACTTATATGATGCTCTCGACAAGAAAGGGAGCTGTTCTCTAGGTCCCCTCCTCTCTCGGAAGGGATCTTTGTCTGCTCCAGCTTCAGCCATAACTTCCCTATCCCTCAGCAGCATTCATTCCCCCGGGCCTCTTCCTCATTCTGGAAGCATCTTTCCCTGGCTCTGACACCTGATCCTGTCCTGGCTGCTTTTCCGCTTCTCCCTCCTTTCCTTCCCGTCGCTTGGGCAGCGCAGAGCCCTTGCTGGTCTTTCTTTCCTCTCTCTGCAGAAGATCCCACCGTGAACTGGCTGCTATGGCCAATGGCCCTGTCAGTCTTGGGCGCACCTTGCTGCCATTGCACAGGGCTTTTCTGCTTGCTTACCCTGCCCCCGTTCCTGCCTACCCTTCAAATCTCAGCTTTTACCAAAGTCTCCCCAACCTCTCTGACCAGGTAAAATGCCCCCTTCATACCCACTGCAAGCACCATGTACCTTCCCTTTGTCACCCCTCTTGTGGCTGCACTTTCACACGTCTCTGGTTATTTGCTGTCCGTCATCCCAGCTTGACTGTAAGCTCCACGAGGGTGGGGCCACATCTGTTTTTGCTCCCCTTGCATCCCCAGAACCTGGCACAGGGCCCGGCCCACAGCAGGGCATAGTTTGTGAGTCCATGTACTCATGACAGGCTGATGAAGGACATTCTTGATTCAGTTTGTAGAACTGGCCTCTGCAAGAAGTCGGCATAAGCTTGGGCCCCTTCCCCACACCATTCCACTCCCATCTGGACCCTGGATGTGTGGAACACCCTCCATGCATAAGCAGCCATTCGGGGGACCAGCCACTCGGGAGAGTGCGGCGCTGGGTGTGCAGCGGTGCTCCCCCCTGCGGGTTCGGATCCTATATAGGGATGGCTGGTGCGCTCACCAGCTGAGCACGGTGAGGAAGACACCAAGCCAAGGGTTGCGATCCCCTTACCGGTCACAAAAAAAAAGAAAAAGAAAAAAGAAATATTAAATCTTCCTTCTGGGCCACTGGTACAGCGAGTCTAGTATCTATTGTTTCCAAGTGGGGGAAGATGAGTGGCAGGTAATTTGTAGAAAATTTCATTTTTTTTGTTAATTGGTGACATTCACCCTGTTTGTTGATTCATTCATTCAGCAATTAGGTATTGAGTGCCTTGGGATGTGCAGACACTGTCCCTTCTCTAAGCAGATCGTGCAGCTGGTTTGGTAAATGCTGCCAGGAAGGAATCCATGCACTCGTATGTCAGTGATCACCTTGACCAGCACTGTCCTATTAGAAAGGCACAGGGTGAAGGACACTTCCCAGATGACTTCCATCACTTCTTGTCCATGAATGAACAATAACCCAAGTGTATGACAAGTTTTGCTTGTTCATTTTGAGAAAGTTTGTGTTCCAGTTGCTACGATGCTTGGTGGCTTAAAGCAATAATCCTACATTATCTTTCACAGTCCTTCCTGTGTGTTAGGAATTTGGAAGCTTGGTTGGGCAAGTCTGACTTGGAGGCCCCTGATGAGTTACAGTCATTATGTCAGCTTGGGCTGCAGTCATCTGAAGGTTTGACTGGGGCTAGAGGATCCACTTCCAAGGTAACTCACTCATGGCTGGCAAGTTTATGCTGGCTGCTACCTGGCGCCTCACCTCCTCTCCATTTGGGCCTCTCCACAAAGCTGCTTGAGTATCTTCAGAGTATGGCAGTTGGCTTTCCCTGGAGTAAGCAAAGGAAGAGTTCGAGACAAAAGTGCCAGTGCCTTCTGTGACCTCCCTCAGAAGTCACCCACTGTCACTACCATCATATTCTACTGGTAACACAGACCAACCTTGATTCAACACAGAAGGGGACGATACAAAGCCATGAATACCAGGTAGTGCAGTGTCCCTGCTTTCTTGCAAACCTCCAGACTCACTGAACCGGTGGGTCTGTTTGTTCTCTTTGAATCTACTTTAATCTCACTCGCCTTCATTCCAGCAGAGGCCTTGCTGATGGGGAAGGCACTTGCCCGCACAGACCCCCTAACATCTGCTCCACAAGGGTCACAGGACATGAGGTCCTGCTCCTCCAGGCCTTTCGCCTCTAATTTATGCTTTTGCCTCTGGCGACCCTCTGCCAGTGTGGCCCATTATCCTCTGTTCCTGAGGGTATTTTAAAACTAGATTATAACCTTCTGATTTGCTTTTATGGTGAGTATCCTTCTTGTCAAATATAACATATATTGCAGCTGATAAAATTCTATGCAGTGGCCCATCCAGGACAGACTCCATTTGCAACTCGTTGCATTTATCAGGCTCCCTGTGCAGCATCCTGCAGAGGGAGAGGGTGCAGGGTTTCTCTCTTTACTGCTCTGACAGGTCACCCCTCCTGTGGTTCTCTCACACCTTTCTTAGCCTAGAAGGCCCCCACCTATTTTGCCTTCACCTAATCGGTTCTCTCCAATAAATGTTTTTTGCAACATTTATTCAACTCTTATGCCACGTCCTCTTAGAAGCCTTCCCTGACTAGATCCTCAAAGAATTTTCTTTCCAAATTCCTTTAGCACTTATGTTCTACATAATTTATAATCACGTGTTCTTGTTCCTGATTTGATTGCAAACTCCCATGCCTCTTTGGTATCCCATAGAACTACTAAGAATATAGAGAACACACTGGGCTTTAAAAAATCATTTTTAAATAACTTCATTGAATTTTTCAACAAACATTCGTCGAATACGTGCTATGGGTCAAGGCTTTGATAAATACTGAAGGCATGGACATGAGGAAGACACAATTATTTTTCAGACAAATGATATTTTGGTATCAACAAAGCACAGGGTCCTGTTATGCATTATTCACTTTAGAATTTGACTTGTCTGCATGAGTGAATAGAGTTCATATCAAATAGAGGTGGAGTTGTACAATGTGGTCACTTTGCATGTTGCAGTAGTTAGAAAACCCCTAAACAAAGCTAAGTAATCACGCTGGATATCCTTCAATGCAGTTGTTAGCTTGGTTTGTGGAGCCTAACATGAAAATGTCATTGGAATGTATTTTGAAAAGCAAGATGTCTTGTTATAACTGTTGGTAAGAAAGAAAATATGCAAAGTATCAAATATCACAAGGAAAACTGGAATTGCTGACCCACCAAATCATGTGACTGTGACAGGTTCTCTAAGCAAAGAGACTCACCAGGAATCCTCCAACCAGGGAGGAGCATCTCCAGGGTAAGCACGGTCCTCCTCCAGAGGAAGTGAGGGCTGTCCTCCCCCACTGCCACCCCCACTTTGTTCTGATGCCCTCTAACTTGGACACCACCACAAGCCCCAGGCTCCCGGTCATTCACTCAAGATTGTGTCTCTGGTTTGTTTGGGTTTGTTTTTCTCTTTTCCATGTGAAACACAAATCAGTGGAAAGCCTTTTTAGTTTTTTGGCTCTTCAGAATTAAGTCTCCTGAAATTGTCTACTGAGTATACCCACTTTCAGGCCAACCCTCCATCTGGAATCCTCCTGGGAGACCCTAGGTGGAATGACGGGGTTCTGATGCCTGCAGTCTTCTCAGGCACATCTCCACTCTGCTTCCTTCAAAATACGTAGGAGTCTGTAAATGCATTCCATCTTTATGTTGAAAAATTATTAAAGTTAAGGTTGGAAGGGAAAAAACAGAGAACAGAAAGCAGAGATGAAACAGAACCTGACCTCAAAAAGCAGCTTCTGCATCATAGAAAGGAGAAAGGAAAGAAGAAAAGGAACTCTAAGATAAAGCACTTAAATAAGGATAGGTGTGTATATGCCTGTATATGCGTGTGTGTGAGTGTATGTATATATATACATATACGTATATATACACACACACACTGCTCAATGCACAGAAGAGGCACAGCATGTTTGGCTGAGGAGGCCAATGAAAGGTGTGTTAGAAGAGTCAGTATTTGAGCCAGGCTTTGAAGGAAAGTTAATGTCAGGGGAAAAGTGATGACAGGACATTCTCACCAGGGGGACCAATGTGAGGAAGGAAAAGGAGAGATTTGAGAAGTGCAAGTCAGCTGGACTATAGGATGCATGAAAGATAAGCAGGTGATAAGGCTTTAAAGATAGAATAGAGGTAATAAAAGAAGAACTTAATAGCAGGACTGGGGAGTTTGGATTTACTCCGAAGATGAGAGGGAGCCACTGAGCAGAAAAGCAATCAACTGCTTCTCACAAAGGATCCATGAGGCATAAGAGAGACAACCTAGTAGCAGTATTTTCAAATAGGTGTCAAGCTGCACAAACCTAAGGGATTCACACTATAAAAGTCAGACTTGTTCTCTAGAAAGATTAACTAGCCTGGATACAGAGTTGTTTGAAGGGGGGAATATCAAGGCAGAGAGGCAGTGAGGAAGCCATTAAAATAATCCCAGTGACAGGTCATGTGGGCCTGAATGAGGCCTTCAGCAGAGAAACTCATTCTTAGACAAGGTACACTGGAGGTAGAATTAACATAACACAGTTTATATGTGTTGGGGCTCTAAGGGGTCCCATGATTAATCATCAGCATCTCCACAAGGCAAAGACTGACTCTGTGTGTCCCTGACCCCCACATCAATCGGGACTCCTGAGTGTCTAAATTAGACATATCTTCCATCCCTAGCAGAAGCAAACACAAAACCTCCCTGGAAGAAAGCATCCCCAATTTAGGACCTCAGGATTTCCACAGTTTAAGATCAATCAAATATGAGTACAGAAACCCTCAAAGAAACAGACACCATGAAAGAGTCGTCAGAAGCAAGATAGGGATCCCAAGTGCTTCAGATAATATGACTATTAGATTTAAAATATAAATAATAATACATGACATGTTTAGAGAAATAAAAATATAATAAAAAATAAATAATGGTTTGAACAATAGCCAAATATAACTTACATATGAAAAATATTACCACAGATAATAAAAGCTCAGTAGATAGCTAAATAGTAGATTCAACATGACGGAAGAGAAAACTAGGGAACTGGAAGATGAATCAAAAGAAATCACAAAGATCGCAGCACAAAGATACAAGGAGATGGAAAATATAAAGAAGTAAAAAGATGTGAAAAATAGAATTAAAAAGTCTAGCATATGTCCCATCAAAGTCTCAGAAGAAAAGAACTGACAAAATAGAGAAGAGACAATATTGAAAGAAATAATGACTGAGAACTGATGAAAGATATAAATCCACTGATACAAGAAGCACAACAAACACCAAGCCAGATAATACAACAAAATCCACACCCAAGTACATTGTAGTGATATTAAGAACACAGAATGTAAATAGATGACTAAAATTAGCCAGAAAGCAATGAGAGAACATCTACAAAGGATTAACATTAAATAACAGATTTCTCAACAACAGAAGGCTGCAGATGCAAAATAGCTCCTAACCTAGGATTGTGTATGCAGCAAAATTACATTTCAAAGATTAGATAAAAGAAGGGCATTTTCAGATAAAATTTGAGGGCAGTTACTACCTACAGATCTTTACTAAAAGAACTTCTAAAATACTTCAAGAAGAAAAGACTGACCTCAGAACAAAGGTCTGGGAAGCAAGGAGGAATGGTGAGCAAAAAAATTTGGAAATGTGTATGTAAATCTAAACAAAAACTAATTGTATAATATTCATAACTCCTAATCGTGGGGCTAAAAAGAAGACAACTGAAATACTGGATCACAAAAGGTAAAATCCAATTTGGGTAAGCATTGTTGAGAGTGTTCAAGTGAACTTTTACTATTCAGGAGGAAAGTTGGAAAATTAACTTTAGAGTTTTTTGTTAAGTATGGTAAAATTTTAACTGCAAAAACTGAAAAATATAGAGTGCATAACTTCTAAACCAAGAGAAGGAGAGGAT
>NW_007727207.1:437719-442527 GCF_000696425.1 Galeopterus variegatus
TATAAGTTTAAAAATAAGCTACATGTCCAATTAAGAAGTTAGGAGAAGAACAAAAGAATAAACTCTTTTAAGGAAAAAGGAGATAATAAATATCAGCAGACATTAATGACAAGGAACACAAAGGTACAGTACAAAGGGTCTGATGCAAAAAAAAAATGGTTCTTAGAAAATACTGGTATAACAGCCAAAAATTTAATGAGATTTATCAAGAAAAAAGGGTGCAGGCACAAAAAGTGATAGGACTTAAATAGACAACAGAGCTACACATTCAGCAGATTTTTAAAAGAGAAGAGAATTATGAATTATCATAATTATTTTATCTACTTTTCATAATTACTTCATCTGTGCATCAAATGTTAATTTGAAAATGTATGTGACATAAACAAATTTCTGGAAATTCATAACTTACTAAATTTGACTCAAGAAGAAAGGGAATGCCTGTATTGTCCTACCATCATTACAGAAATATAATCAGTAGTAAAAAATCTTTCCATAAAGAAAATAGCAGACCCAGCCAAATTTGTGGACAAATTCTAAAAACTTTGCAAAGAAAAATTGTTCCAATCTTCTAGAAGACAGAAAAATTAAGTATTCCCCTAGTCGCATTCTATGAGGTTAATGCAGCCAAAACTAGACAATGATACCGTGAGGGAAAATCACANTAAGAAAAAAATTCTCAAGAAACTCAAAACACAGGAGAAATTCCTTAAGCTGATGAATAGTAACTACAGGGGCCGGCCTGTGGCTCACTCGGGAGAGTGTGGTGCTGATAACACCAAGGCCACGGGTTCGGATCCCATATAGGGATGGCCGGTGCACTCACTGGGTGAGCGTGGTGCTGACAACACCAAGTCAAGGGTTAAGATCCCCTTACCGGTCATCTTTAAAAAAAAAAAAAGTAACTACAAAGTACCTATAGCACACACCATTCTTAATTGTGAAATATGAGAAGCATGGGACACGCCCCATCATCAGATCTATTTAACACTACACTGGAGGCCT
Source organism: Galeopterus variegatus (assembly GCF_000696425.1). Taxonomy (NCBI): domain Eukaryota; kingdom Metazoa; phylum Chordata; class Mammalia; order Dermoptera; family Cynocephalidae; genus Galeopterus; species Galeopterus variegatus. Next base: position 438,722 of record NW_007727207.1, read on the forward strand.
TGGCGAGGAGACTTTATCTATTCACGCACTTGGCAATTTCTCCAGCTGTCAGTCACATTGCTTGGCACATGAAAGACAATCTTTTCCACATATCTTAGTTACAAAACAACACGATTTTATTTACTTAAGTAATCTTCCTTTCTGAGATTCTATACAGCACCTGATGGTTACTGGTTTAATTTTCCTTTACATATTTATTTACATTATCATACTGGCTGTCAAATATTTTGAATAACACCCCTGCTCTCAGGTAAAACCTTGCAAAGCCCCTGTTCCAGCATTATAAATCTCTCTCCTCTGAACATTTTCCATCCTTTTTTTAAATCTCATCAAAAATAGGTGCAGTGCGGAGAGGAGATAAAAGTCAAATGTGTACAGTTTTCCCCTTTTGATTTTGTAGGAAATGTTTCAAGAAGCTGGCTGCGTGCATGATTTCATTTCTCTCTCCCCAGTACACGCAATTCTTGATGATGGAGGGCTCACGGTAATTTATCTTTACTTAGGGTTCACATTTTCCATAAATCACCTGAACATTTTTCTTCCCACAGGGCAAGGAGCCTCCTATAGCATGTAGGGCATCATGTTAGTGATGTTATTTGCCCAGTTGGAGAATCTGAATTCTTTTCCGTATGCCTTCAATTCAAATCATAAATTGTTCTACTTCTACAGCTGGTTTTTCTAATATATATTGAAAGTAAGATAAAGTAATTGGCAAACATGATGCTAATTAAGGGATTTTTGTATCATGCTTGGCTGTTCTTTTTGCTGGTATTTGATGATTATGTCACTATTTACAGTTGCTAAGGTGATCATGTAAGAATGCTCAGTTTTGGAACAGGTGGTGTCCAAGTTTGTGGCTCATATCCTTGTGAATCACTCCACTTATAAATGCAATTAATTTGACAATAGATTATTTCATCAGTTACATCTCAAGCATGTTAATACAAACCAGCTGTGTTCTGGCAATAATAAATGAGTTATCTGTCAGCCAACGCACCACAGTAAACAACATTTCATTCACTTAGAAATAAACATCACTCTATCAGGAAATCCAAGTGGCATTGTATTAGGAAAACTGAATAAAAGGAGACTCTATTCATAACACCACAGAACTCTTTACAGCAAAACAAAATAAAATGAAGCCCAGACTCTTCCAACTGTTGGTCGTAGTATAAATTGCTACCTCAGATAGGAGGCAATTAGAGGGATTTTTCAACATATTAAATGAACTTTTTTTATATCATTGGCAAACAATAGAGACACACTCTGGCTGAATCAAGTTAAGACAAAAAACAAAAAAATAAAATCCACAGTGTTAGAAGAATAAGGAGTCGCTCACTGGATTGAAGAAAAGGCCGAATAACAAGGTCTCAGGGAAAGTAAGACTCAGGAGAGCTCTAGGGCGGAGACATTTGGCCAGCTTCTCGAAGGCACCTCTTTCTGGACAAATCATCTCCCATCGTTTTCCATTTTTCTGTCTCTCTGTTCAGATTCAGTTTCCTAGAGGGAACATCTGATTGGCTTAGTGTGGGTGACATGACCTCCTTTCTCCACAAGAGGGCGGCATGCAAAGTTCCCTTCCAGAGAGGTGGAAAGCACCCCTCACATGGTATTCGTTTTCAAATAAAAATAGAGGGAACAATTGGAGATGCTGGGTTTTTTTGTTTTCGTTTTTGTTTTTATCACATCTCCATTTCCTCCAAAGGAAAATGGAGGTGCTATTATCAGAAAGAGGGAGAATGGAAGACAGGCAGATCAAAACCACACGTGTTCAATCTGCCCTTGGCATGGGGCAGTTCCACTCTAGTTCCCAGAGAATCCATTCATCTGTGTCACACAGGTGATGAGGAATGTTTTTGCAATATTATTTCTAATGGTAAAAAATAAAATTATACAGATGTTCGTCAATAAATTAGCAGTTAAATAAAGTATGGTATGTTCATACAATAGAATTCTACACAGTCATTAAAGTCAACGGAGTAAAGCTCTACTGACATGGGAAGGCCACCAATGCATACTAGTAAGTGAATAGAGGAAGTTTCAGAAGAGCTTGTATCATAATGTTTATTAGTATTATACAAAAGTATAATAATGTTTATGTGAAATTTTTAAAGATGTACGTTGAACAGGAAAAACTCCTAAGATCCAATAAGAGAACGTCTTCAGTTTTGCTTTTCTTTAAAATATATACAGGGGAAAAGCTCCTCTCCTGCCTCAGTGAGAAAACTCGGGCAGTGTCATGGCTCTTATGAACTCACAAGTAATAAATAAGTCCTAGGGTGGTTGTAGGTCATTAACACAGTGTCATTTCAGTCATTAGAAATGTCTAATCCTACCTAATAATAAATATTCCAATCGATTTAAAGTTATATTTTCTCCCAACCCCCAACTGGAGCCTGCTGCATCTAGAAACCTGCAGACTATTGAGGGTTCTTCGTGCTTCCCTCCTTAGATTTTTCCAGCCTGATGGTTTCTTTTTTTTTTTTTTAAAGATGACCGGTAGGGGGATCTTAATCCTTGACTTGGTGCTGTCAGCACCACACTCTACCAAGTGAGCCACGGGCCAGCCCTAGCCTTATGGTTTCTAGCCCTTCCGGGGCCAACATAAGGGAAAGAGTGGGAAGAAGAACAGGAAAGTTCTTGCCCAACTGGAATGTTATAGGCTTGTCTCACTCTCTCTCATGGGTAAAAAACCTCCACGTGGGTTTTTTAGAGGCCTCCTTGGGAAATATTCAACAGCACTTTACATGATGTTGCCTAATGTTTTTCTCCATGGCTAATGCCCTCCCTGCTGTTTCTTCAGGAGTCCAGTCCACTTAGACTTTCTTGGGATTGGCATCCTCATTAGAATTTAGCCCCATTAGAACCATTTTGAACTTCTGACTTTCAGAACTGTAATAGAATACATTTGTGTTGTTTTAAGCCTCTACGATTGTAGCAATGTGTTGACAGCAGCAATAGGAAACTCATACATACACCTAGATTTGGATAATCGCCTGCATTTCTCAGACCCCTTGTGTTTAGTTAAGTGGGGCAAAGCGACTGAGCTCTGGCCAGTAAAGTGTAGATGAAAGTGACAGGCATTACTTCGAGTCTTGGCCCCTAAAACATCACAGGACCCTCACGCTCCCTGGTAGTCAGCCTGTAGGAAGGAGAAAATCCAGCAGAGGATACTGAGCCAACAGGTGGAAGGATTCTAAGCCCCAAAACAACCCTCACTTAGATCTACATCACACTCTGATATGAATGGTAAATATACCTTATTATGGTAAGTCACTAAACTCTTGGGGTCGCTTGTTAAAGCAGCTAGTGTTTAACCTACTTTGACTAACACCCTGTTTCTTAAATGGGAAGAAATACATAAGAACAAACTCCAGTTGAGCTTGATCCAACTACTTTACGCCAAAACCTAACGTTCTGGAGCTGGAAGTGTGCGTGTACAATGCTAGTTGTTGGCCACCACGTGTTCTCATACAAGGAGAGATGATCCTCATTATCCACAGATTTCAATTTGAAAATTTTCCTACTTTACAAAACTTCTTTGTCACCCCAAAGGCAGTCAGCACTCATGGCACTTTCAAGGTCATTCTCAGACATGCACAGAGTGGCAAAAATTCCACCTGCCCAACTGGCATGTTCCCAGCTGCGTCTAACAAGGCAGTGCTGGGCCATCTTGTTTCAGCACTCCCTGTAAACAAGTGTGCTTTTCACTATTTATTTAGGGCCACATTTTTCACATCTTTGTGCTCCTGGCTGGTGATTTAACTGTTCGAAATGGCCCCCAACCACAGAGCTGCAGCGCTGTC
>NW_007727207.1:443306-444270 GCF_000696425.1 Galeopterus variegatus
GCTCCTGGCTGGTGATTTAACTGTTCGAAATGGCCCCCAACCACAGAGCTGCAGCGCTGTCCAGCATCCCCTAGTGTAAGAAGGCTGCAATGTGCCTCATGGAGAAAATACATGTGTCAGCATGAGTTACAGGGCTGTTTGCCATGCGATCTATGTTGGTGAATCAATGGTGTACGTTAAATAAACAGAACGCCTTTAAACAGAAATGCACATCTCTAAAAGTTATGTATTGATATGTTGATAAAAATGTTGTGATCAGAGGTTCACAGAAACTTAACCTTGTATTTCCCCTAGGAGCAACGGTTCAGGATTCACTGATTCAGTGTTTATGGCAAACTTAGAGACCATAACTACCACAAATAATGACAATTGGCTGTCCTCGAGTTGCTGACAGTTTGTAATTCAGAGAAAAGACAACCTGTTCTGATTTTAAAACTTCTAATAAAGGGTCTATACTCTTCCCAGGAAATCTCTCCCATTTCAGAGCTTTACCTCTGACCTTACAAAGACAGCTTGTATTCCCAGCCTCCATCACGCCTTTGAATTTAGCTCCCCTTCCTAACTTCCTGCTGGATATTTCCACTTGAATGTCCTGTTATATTGTCAAAATCCAAATGACAATATATATAATCCTATATAATTTTCACTATCATCTCCCAATCTCTGATCCATCACCACTAACACCTCCTGTTGCTATTAATGGTCCTCCATTCCCCAAAGCTCTTCAGCACCACTCACATTTCCAGCCAGCCCATCACTAAGCTCTGTCCATTTTGATCTGCAGAATCTCACAGTTCCCTCTTTCCATTCTTATTACTACCACTGTAGTCAGGTTCTTCTCAATTCGTACCTAGATAAGTGAAAACACTTTCTAACCAATATCCCTTCCTAGCCTTCCAGGCCATACTGCACCTTAGTTTAAGATTGATCCTCCTAAAATACCTTTTCCATCATGCCGCAAGTC
>NW_007727207.1:444484-446361 GCF_000696425.1 Galeopterus variegatus
ATACTGCACCTTAGTTTAAGATTGATCCTCCTAAAATACCTTTTCCATCATGCCGCAAGTCTGACTTTACATGTGCTTCCACCCCCACGGTTTTGTTTCCTGTGTACCTGTCTAGCCCCAGACTTGCATGTCCAACAGTTCATCGGTCATTCCTACCTGGGTGTTCCACAGGTCCCTCCAACCCAACGTGTTCAAACAAAATCCATCAACTACTCTCCCTGTAATTATGCAGAGGTTGCTGGCTGATCACCAAACCCAGTCCACTGTTACTAACAAATATAGGAAGAAAGGCTGTAAAAAGTTCTTTAAAATGTTTATATGTACTTTTAAAGATTAAGTTTGAAAGTACCATTTACTTAGGGCCACTACGTACCAGGCGCTGAGTTAATTATTTTATCTACATTATATCTTTTGTTTCTCAGGACAATTCTATGAGGTTCCAAGCTCGCATCATTATTCCCATCATACAGGTGAGGAAATACCATCCATTTTAATGCTTCAATATCCAGGAGCAAATAAATGAAGTCTAATGATAATAGACACAAGAGAGCCTCAAATACTAAAAGTATTTCAAGAGTTCTTAATAATGAAAGAGCATTTTGCAGAGATACCTAGTTCTACACTATAGATGCAAAATACTTTTATTGAATGATGACAATAATTAAATAAATTCCTCATTTCAGATATTGTGGTATACCTCTAACAGCCTAGAAGCACACAGCTTTAAAACAAAAGCAATCTGTGTTTTATACATATTTTAAAAATAGTTGCCAGAGCAGGAAGCTAAGAGTGTAAACTCCAGGCTGCTTGGGCCAGCACTGCAGCTTATCGTTGACAAGCTGTTTGACCTTGGCTAAGTTATAAGTTTGTGCCTCAGCATCCTTATCTGTCACATGGGATAAGAGTAGCTCCTTCCTTATAGAATCGTTGTGAGGATTGAAATGGGTTACTATTAGATTGAATCACATGAAATTGTGAATATTCAGCCATTTTTCTAACCTACAGAAATAACAATTACAGATGGTTCGTTCTAAGTGATGTATAAAGCGCTTAACCATACAAACACGTCACATTGTCAGCACGAAGTTTAATGCTAGCTGTCATGGAAACAGGGTCTGAACACCAGCAGCAAGCACACCATGACTTCCTGTCCTTTTCCCTTAGAAGACATGACTAATGAATCCCAGAACCCTCTCCAGTGAGCATGAGATCCACCTAAGAATCCCTTTCAAAATGGCATTTTTGCAGCCACAACTCAGCTGTGATTCTCTATCTACTCCCATGAGAAGTTTAACTCCTAGAATCCAACATGGAAATCTCAGGAAGAGTTTTTAATCGCAATTAATTCATATTCTCCTAAAATAATTTTCTTGGGTTTTTCAGAATAAATATATGCCTTTATTTCCAAAATCCAAAAAGAATGTTTTAACAGTATGACTAATGAGTTATTATTCGAGACATTAATCTGATGCTTCTGAAATTATAACCATTTCATGTGCATGGGAAACCTAGGACAGAGGTTCTGTTCTTTACCCAAAGCAGAAGAACTAAGCTCATGCCCTCGCACTAGTGTGACAATTTTTGGCTATCAACACTTGTTCAATTGGCAGGTAATAGCAGCATTTGCAAATCAGGTAACACAAATAAAGGCAAAAAGAGAAATTTTAAAAACACGTTTTAGTTTTCTGCTATGGTTTGAATGTTCCCTCCCAAACTCATATTGAAATGTAATTGTCATTTGTAACAATATTAAGAGGTGGGACCTTGAAGAGGCTATGAGGTTTCTGCCCTCATGAATGGATTCGTGATGTAATCGTGGGAGTGGGTTTGTTATCTTGGGACAGGATTTCTAATAAAAGTATGAGTTCAGTCCCTAT
>NW_007727207.1:447938-450747 GCF_000696425.1 Galeopterus variegatus
GTGACGGGCCATAATAATCATATACAGTGTATATTGACAAAAAAAAAAATAAAATAAAAAATATATATATATAAGGTAAATAAATAAAAATTAATAGTTTTCCCATACGTACTAACAATAATTCATGACAGATGGAAATATTTTAAAATCTACATAAAAGCAATCTAGGTGATAGGTATATTAGGTAGTTGATAGATAGATACACAGATACTTGAGTAAATAGATATATAGATACATCGATAAAGATCTGTGTATCTCCCCCAGTGACTCTGCTTCTCTGATTGAACCCTGACTGATGCAAGGGTCATGTCAACATTATCACAGTCACCATTATCAATCATAAAGTGATTGGCTTTATAAGGTTATGTTCTGTGTAAGCAAAGCCTTTAGAACGATTCATTTTATTTTCTATTGCCTTCATAATTAGTAAGGCAAACGTCATCCTCCCCATGTTACAAATAGAAAAAGAAACAGAAGTCTCTTAAGGAGCAAGGGTCTGATATCTTCCATTTCAAGAGTTACAGTGAAGGAAAGACAGAAGGAGTCACTGACCCCACAAACATGTCCCTCACTCTCGTTTTATCCCTGTAAGAGGTCGAGGGGCCACCTCAGTGTCTGGGACAGATTAGGGACTCAGTAAATATGATACATTTGTGTTCATAAAAATTAAATCCCTTGAATGTTTTGCTTTGAAAGGGCTGACCTCCGTCTGCTTTGTTAAACAGAAATCTTCTGATTAGCTCTAACCAGCCTTGAATTGGGGATTGCTTGGCCTCAGGGCAAGCTTAAAAGTGTAGCAAGTCAAAGCAAAGCATAAACCCAGGGTGTGATTTTTGCACAGGGACTTTCTTATTTATTGGTTGAACCAGCTCTTTTACTTCCCTACAGGTCTAAGACATTAGGGACCTATACAGGAATGCACATGCGTTGCAGAACCTCCCTGAGCCCGTAAAAGATTGATGTGCCAAGTACCACAGGGCTGCATTCTGCACTGCTGACTGGGCACGTGCCGTGTATGCACAGTGAGTATGAATCTCAGTCCTCAAGTGCATGGGCGCCAGAAATAAAACTTTATTTTCTGTGGCTCAAGTGCATTTCTATTTTGATACCCCATCCAACAGGGATGAGGAGAAACATAATCTCAGTCGACTCAGGGTCTCGCTTCTCCTTTCCCTGGAATTGTGTCTAAATTCTAGGATGCTCAGAGGGTGCACAGGCTTGGGGGCAAGATGCCATTGGCCCTCATTTCATCTGTTCATGTGCGTCCCTTCATGTTCCTGACCATGCCATCCTAATACCTGGTGCCTCTCCCATGTCTCCTGTACCACACTGAAGGACACAGAGATCATTCGGCTGCTCCAGCACCCACAGGTATGACGGGTTCAGAGCAGCCAAGTGGGCCCAGCACATAGCGCGTCCCCACCCCACCCCACTGCTTGGATGGTGTGTAGGAGTGGGATGACTGGCAAGAAGGACCTGGAGGTGAAAGCGTGGGCTCAGAAGTCCCAAATGACCTCCTGCCCTGTGTACTGTTAAACTTTGTCTTCTGCGTGTTTTATGTGTTCCAGGCAAGCCTTTGATTCTCTCCAGGACCTCACCTGTGCCTGACGACTCCATGTGTTCCTACTGCCTAGCACGATTTTATTGCTGATAACATTCCTGTATAGATCACACATATTTAGGCATGTCTTACGGCAAGCCAAGGCTCAATGTCAAGCAACAGCCCCTCGAGGGCAGCTACAGCTGATCCGGCCCCTCGGGGAGCCTGCAGCATAAGTCACAGCTCCAGGCATCCCCCGGGAGGCAGGGAGCTGAGTTCTGAGCTGTTCCTGTAGCCCGAGGGAAGGCCTTTAAAAAGTGGGGAGGAACACAAGGAAATGGCAAAAGAGGGTCGGTCCATGGGCCAGAAAAGAGCCTGGACACTGACGGTAAGCACCGCTCCCTCCGCCTGGCCGGACAGAGAGGCGAGGACCTCTGACAGCAGCCTTGGAAGGGAACAGGGGCCGAGGACTCAGTGGCTGGAAATGTGGTTCCAACAGAGCCAGGAGAATCTGAACACGTAACGTGTGACTTTTTGAGCAATGGCTTCAGGCCAAGAATTTACCAAATAGACTGTAAAAATATCCTACAATGCAAATCGTGATTGTTCATACACACAAGCATCAGTTGGCACGTACCAGGGCTCACAGTGAGGGCCGGTTTCATCTGAAATGCTATTTACAGGTATTTAGAGGTCACTATAGATTTCATATTTATTCATATAGGTGTGTTATCTATTATAAGAAAAAAAATGATCTCATAAAAATTTAGTAAGTATGATAACATAGAAGAGTTTTACTGCCTTAAAAATCCTCTGTGCTCCACCTATTCGTTCCTCTCCCCCACCCCCAGCCCCTGGCAACTACTGATTTTTTTCATTGTCTCCATAGTTTTACCTTTTCCAGAATATCATGTCGTTGAAATCACACAGTGCATTAGTCCATTTCTGTTGCTTATAACAAAATACATGGAACTGAATGATTTATTAAAAAACTAACTTTATTGCTCACAGTTTCTGAAGCTGGGAAGTCCAAAGTCCAGGGAACACATCTGGTGAGAGCCTTGGTGGTGGCGACAGTGACGGCAGAGTATCACAGCTCAAAAATGGTGGAGCAGAGAGAGACTAACCTCTCATTCACTCTCTAAAGCCCTCAGGGCCACACTGTGAGGAAAATGGAGTCTGTATGGTCAGGCCTCTTCACGTCATTCCGGCTGGGTATGATTCAGCACATCTGTTGTAAACAAGTTATATAAGAGTGGGGTGACTGCA
>NW_007727207.1:451214-451637 GCF_000696425.1 Galeopterus variegatus
CGGCTGGGTATGATTCAGCACATCTGTTGTAAACAAGTTATATAAGAGTGGGGTGACTGCACATGCACGCCATATACTCTTCGGCTTGCTGCCATTGTTGTGTACTTTTGGTATAAAAGACAACAGCTCTGAACCTCTGGCCAGCAGAGCTCATGTAGGAATAAAATATGTCTGTCCTGGTATCGGCCACCAGAATTCTTTTTCAATTACCTGACTCACAACCTGCACAGGACAGGGCAGAGGGGTCTGTGATCCAACCCGACACATGCCCACGACCATCATTATTAATCCATTCACTACGACATGGTCCTGCAATCTAATCACTTCTTCAAGGCCCCGCCTTTCAATTACTGTAATAAGATTTCCCACCCTAAACAGTTACAGCTTCAGTGAGATTGTGGGGGGCGGGGGGCATCCAATCTA
>NW_007727207.1:452443-456796 GCF_000696425.1 Galeopterus variegatus
ACTGCATACTGTATACGTGTACTGAAATATAACTGTGCACCACAAATATGTATAATCAGTAAATTCAAAAAACATTTTAAATTTTAAAAAAATAAAAAACGAGTTAAGGGATTTTTTTCCTTAAAAAAACCCACCTTGGTCACCTTTTTTTTGGCAATTATGAATGAAGCCTCCTTTCCCCGTGCCCTCGCCACCCCTTTTCCTCTCCCTTCTCTCTTCTCTCTCTCACGCAGGAACTTTAAGAATGGGCCCATCACCCGCCTCCCTCTTTCACTCTATGCCAATCCCTGGAATAGATGCTGGGGACTTGCGGGAAGGGAACATAAAAATGAAAAAGATGGTGTTTAAAAGCTCTCCTTTCTGATCTACCTTCTTGTATGCTCTCTTCATCTCCCGAGGAACATCTGCCTGGCCCTGTGTGACAACAGCCAGTCACTTTCCCTGTTCCGACTGGGCCCCAGGGCAGGTCTTGTCTCTATTTTTTCTACTCAGAATTCATGAGCAGGACTTAACGCAGGTGCACGAAAGGCTGCTTCCTCCCCTGGGGCAAAGCAAGAGAGAAGAGAGGACAGAACAGAAGGAGGAACACAGAGGGGAGCTGAGGACAGTGGAAGGGGACAGTGAGGGGCGGGGGGGTCTCGCGGAGAGCAATCGGGCTGCCTCCGCCCCCCACCTGGGCCGCTGATTATATTCGACACCCCTTTATGGAGATCCCCATGCAGTTGTGCTTCCATAAATCCTCTGGCTTTTTTTTTTTTCTTTTTCACCTCAAACAAAATTCCATTTCTGCTACAGTGGCCGCCGGCCGTCGTAAATAAATCTTCAGCAATTTCAGCTGTTAATGTTGTCAGAATCTTTGTGCCAAATTTCATCAGAAAAGCTGAAGAGTCACCCCCCCAGCTACAGATGCATTAATGTGTTTTCCCTTTGACCATATAAGTGGGATAACAGAGGTAACTCCCACAGAAACACCAACATGCATCTGAGATTGAAAAAGGATTCAGTAAATCATCCTTAGACTCATGATATAAATTCATCCACATATTTTCCATTCTACTGTGTCAGTTGGGCCAATAAATGCCAAAGAGAGAGCAGGGTCACCACTTTCCAGTAAACTTGCTAGGGCTATTGTAAGTTCAAAAGTCACCTGAGCAAGAACGTGAGGCTGATTAAAAGTGATAACAATGTGGTCACACCCTTTCCCTAATCAGGTCAAATTAGCTGTAGTTTGGCGGTCTCATAGGCCTCCTTTCCACCCACCATAACCTGGGCACCGTGGGCTCCATGCCACCTTCTCCACTGATGGCCAGGCTGGCAGAGTCACCTTCCCCATGCAGCCTCCTCCAGCATCTTCCACACCACCCCGTGGGGTCCACTGAGGGCCTCTACTGGGCTTTAGGCAACTCTGACACTGTGTCATGGGACTGTATAATCACCCCTCTCCTCCGCCACAGACCCCAGCCCAGACTCTGAATCCTATGAGGGTGGGGACAGTGTCTTCATCTTTGCTATTTGGATGTGGGGGAGATTCCCCAAAAGTCTTCAATTATCCTCCCCCCACTTTGCAATGTGACTTGGTGGCACCACCTGCCAAGAGGTGGAATCTATCCACATCCCTCCTGAAGGTGGCCTTGGCCGTGTGATGTGTCTGGGCCAGTGGGACATTAGCAAGGTGGGGGAGCTCAGGCCAGGCTGTCATAGGACGAGCCACATGCCGTTCCAGCTGACATGGGCCAACCGCTGATGCAGGAGGGAGCCATCCTAAACAACCTGACCCGGCCTGGGTGGCCCAGCCTGCCCTCAGAGTGGTGAGAAATAATGAAGTGCCACCATTGGGGGTAAATGGATAATTTATACATTACAGGAATGGGGACGATCCTAGTTTCACAAACTCTGCAACCTTTGCATACACACTTCTTTATGTTGTAGATACACGTCCTATATCTGTAGGTCTCCAAACACAAAGGACATCCACCAGACTTATAATGAATTAACCTGGAATTAGGAAGCACCAAAGGCCTGTGTTTGGGGATTTTGGCTGGGGTCACACAACGTCTGACAATGCAAACTGAGTCAGGACCACTCCAGTCCCAACTTGCAGGATCCCCAGATGAAACATCACTCACTGGGCCGGGAGTGGCTCACTTGGCAGAGTGCGGTGCTGATAACACCAAGGCCACAGGTTCAGATCCCACATGGAGATGGCCGGTTAGCTCACTGGGTGAGTGTGTGCTGACGACACCAAGTCAAGGGTTAAGATCCCCTTACCGGTCATCTTTAAAAAAAAAAAAAGAAAGAAAGAAACATCACTCACTGCCTCAAACACCCAAACCTATCCAGGGCGGCTCCACTCCCTGTGCAGTGGTGGAAGGTGGCCGCACCTCCCGGAAGCATGCACACACGTGTGTAAACGTGCATGTGCACACACTGGTGCACACTCAGGCACACGCTTCCATGGTGGCAGCACTTTGGCACATGCATCTCCTCCGTTGGCGGGAAGCTTGCTATTCTCCTAGCCCGGGCTAACTGGGCAGTGCTGAGGACACAGAAACTGCTCTTCAGCCCTGAGAGAAGGAAACCTCAGACTCAGGGGCTTGAACCTCCCAACCTCATGAGCACACGTCGGCCCCATTCCCCCATGGGGACATGAGGAATGACCCAGGCCACTTCTGGAAGACAAGAGCAAAGGCCCCAGAGCCCTGGGCACATACACATGAAATTCACAGGAGGTTTCGTTCTTGACTTCCTGGGACTTTCAAAAAGTGTCCTGTTGGGATACAAAGAATGAAACCGTAACAGAAGGTGACAGTCTGTACCACCTATTCAGTGCTCTCCCTTGCTACACTATCTGCTAATTATTCAACGTTGCCATGTATGTCTTTCCCCAACACGTAGTTATAAGCTGTTCTTGGCCAAGAGTCATGTTATATTTTTTCTGTTGTTAAGCAAAGTGTCGTGAACAGCATGAAATACATTTTGACTTGTACCAACGTGAAAAAGAGTAATTTACCCAATGTCTATTATTTTTGAACAATCAGGTCTCCATTGATAAAGTGAAGCAAAGAGCAAAATCCAAATAGATTTCCAAATTCAGACAATTCAGGGGGCACAGTGGAGAGAATGCAGGACCCAGAGTTTGAAAACCTGCTCTTTTGTGTGCATTTCTGGTTCTGCCACCAGCAAACCATGGGATGCCAGGAAAATGGCTTCATCCATCTGGGTCTCAGTTGCATTATTTGTCACTCAAACATGCATAACATTTGAACTGCTTTTAAAGGGAAAATTTGCAGACCTCCGTGGTTAGATTACTTCATTTTTTACTGTAATAATACATAAAAATATATATACCATAAGGCATAAACCATTTAGGCATATAGCTTTTAAGTGAAGAATCACCAAAGCACACTTCAAAAGTACACAATGACATCACTAAAGTCACTAGAACTCAACTGGAAAAACTAATATGAGAGAGGATGGCACGTTTCTGAAACTACACCGCCACTCATGACCTTTTGTATGGTACACAGTTATAATGTGCTGCATGCAGCTCTCAAACTACAGAACTTGTATTGGTACAAAGAGCCTGGGCTTCAGGGGGCCCCTCGGGGCAATTGAAGTTGTAATATTTGGCACCAGCGAGACCATAAACACAAGCACAAATGTATAAAGAGAATTGCAGGGCCGACATGATTAGAAAGCGGTCACCCACATGATCCAGAATACGCTTTCTTTTAAATTATCCCCAAAATTCAAACAAAAATTTAATCTTGCAAGAATTCAGAGGCCTTCCAGAATTTGTCCCAACACTCCAGCTGGAGAAATACAGGAATCACAGACCTCTAAGGACCATTCAAGCTCTAACATTCGATTCTATTCAAATCTAATCTGCTTGTCGGAGCCTCAGAAATATCAACTGCAGTGCACAGACCTGCCACCAGAGGGAAACAGAGATCCATCGTGGTAAAGTCAAGGCGTCCACGGTGGCATGGACCCCTCCCCCACGCCTACAGAACACAGAGCTTGTGGTCATGGTGCACCCCTGCTCGCTCCCATGGGTCCTGGAGACAAAGTTGTCCAACCAAGCTATGCCCACGGTGGGTGTGCAACTAATACGAACTCATTACTCTACTTAAATAATTTGTTTACATTTTTTATAATCTTTATAATTTTTATTAATTTCTTTTTATTTACTTGCATGTATTGTAACAAACTTTGAGTGCCTACTATGTGCAAGAAAAAGACAAGCCTGGTATGCTCCCAAGGCTCAGTCGTTCACAGAATTCTTTTTTTTTTTTTTTTTTTTTTTTTTTTTTTTTTTTTTTTTTCCGGTAACGGGATTGCAAGCCTCTGTTT
>NW_007727208.1:0-26887 GCF_000696425.1 Galeopterus variegatus
TCACAGAAGGATTTAAGGAGAGAAGAGTGATCCTTCAGTGAGTAGTAGGTCAGATAATGTGGGCATTTTCCAACACCATCTTCTATGTCCCTTATTTTCCAAATGCATTGGATAACTCAATCTTTCTGGAACATCCATTCACAAAGTCTTTTGTTTCTTCTTGGAATGTCACCTTCCCAACTCATTCTCTGACAAGCAAGCAAATTCTTTTTCAACTCTAAAGACATAAATCAAAAATAATCTCTTCTGTGAAGCCTTCTTTCATGCCCCCGAGGCCAAAATATTCACTTACTTTTTTTGTAATTGCAAAAGACTGTGAATATGCTACTTTTACTACACTGTATGCTTCTGGGGAGGTGGAAAGCCAGGAGTAATATCTAATCTTTGTATCCTATTCAGTACTCAGCAATCAAGAATGAATTGTTGTGTAAATTATCACTTCTAAAAATCTGTCATTCCAAGGCAGAATGAGAACTGTTAAAAATGCAGATTCCTAGTCTTAATGATTCCTACTTTTAGGAGGGTGGATCTTTTGACAAGCAATCCAAGTGGCCTATGGAACATACTTTGACAAACACTATTCTAGGCTGGGCACCACTCTGTTTCTGCCCAGCCTGCTCTTGCCTTAAGAGCTCATTTTAACTTTTCCTGTTCTTAGTTAGACTTGCTTTCCATAAGATTATTTTCATTTAGCTTTCAAATATGGATGTACATCCTGGAACTACCTGCCCCAGAATTTAATTTTTTCATATGTGTTTGTTCAATTAACCTACATTAATAAGGAATCTGTGTGTGTGTGTGTGCATGCACAGTATCTGAAACATTGTTGAGTTATTAATGGCTCAGTTATACTTTTCATTCCACAGTGCTTTTCTAAACATATATTTATATTGTCAAAGTACCATTAAAGTTTCAAATTGTAGCTGACACAGCGATTTTTATAGGATTTCAGAAAATGAGGATTTATGATATAAAATATAATTAAACCTGTTTTCCAGTAGATAATGTTTTAAGAATTCATTTTCTAACCATATTTACTTGGAAATTATTTAATCAGCATAAACTCGTCTAGTACTTCTTTCAACATTATCCTCTCTAACCAAGAAAGGTTAAGAAAGAAACTGGAGGAAAAACTTTCTCCGTTTCTGTTCCTTAGGTAATACCTGACATAGAACCCAGTCCCCAATATTTAGTTAAATAGACCACGTGTTTTATTCAATAATCTTTTAAATGAGTCAGTAAAGGAAGAAAGTTAATTCTGTCTACTCTGCCCACATGATGCAGTCCTCAAGACACTTATCACAAAGAACCTACTCAAGAAGAGTTCTATTAAAATATAAAAACATTGAGGTTGGCTGAAAAAGAATGGTATTATAAATCTCGATAAACACTAAACTAAGATAGTGGAAAAATAAGTTATAATAAGGATGTAATTACATATTCCATGTCAAGTGATGATAGTGTCTTTTCTTAATGAATTCATTGGAAGCCTTTGTGTTGTTAGACTCAGAAAAGCCCGCTCGATTCCATCAACTTTGTTCATGGATGCAAAAGTCGAAAAGTTTTTTCTAAAAGGTGGGCATTAAACAAATATTTTTAATCATATTATATGCCTTTTTCTCCCGACTTTTTTTTTTTTTCATTTGAGCTTTACTGCTTAAACCCCTGACTTTTTAAAAGGAAGTGATTTCATTCAATTTCAGGCAGCAAACAACACAGAATCTAATGAATGTTATTTCATTACGTGATAATGATATAAGAAATTGGGAAGTGCTGCCTTAACAAATGAAAAATAAAATAGGTCAGAACTGTACAAAGAAGTTTCTCCAAGGGAATGCTTTTTGTCCTCCATGACCGACGATGTTGTATCTATAAATTCACCTAAGTGAAATTATATCCATGGCACCAGAAACCAATCCTGAAGCCAAATTGAGAGGGGAGGGAACAAAGACTACCAGTGCATTTCTCTGAGTATGTACTGGAAGAACAAAGGACTGCAACAGACTGCCTCAGCCCACCAATTCCATTCCAACAGAAACACCACACTGGTTCTCCAAGAGAGGCATGCAGAGGGCAGGGCATCCCCTTAGCCCCAAGTCAGGGAGCTTCCAAGAGAGAAAATTAGGAAGTCCGAAAGATAGAGACGTGGAAGGCAGTGTGAAGCAGTGGTAAGGAACATTCTGCAGTGTCAATCCCAGCTTTTCCATTGTTCTTTGTGACTTTGGGAAAGTTTTCTTAAACCCCTTTGTCTCTGTTTCCTCATATATAAAATGGGGCTGATTATAATATTTTTGATCATTGGATTCATGAGATGCTTGACATTTAGTCAATAAATGTTTGTTGGGATGATGATGATGATGTTGATGATAATGATATGGTGTCAATTATTATTTGTGATCCCCCAAAGAGAGATGTTCATGGTAGAGCTAGTATGGAGCTTGGAAAATCATCAGGCTTGAACAACCTAGAAAAAAAAAGAAGTTTGTATGACTGAATTTCTGTGTTCTATTTTTAGAACACTGCTTTGAATTTTCATTTGTAACTTATTTTAAAATTCTGACAATCTATAATGATCCACTAAGTAGAATTGAGGAGAAATCTAGGGAGGATCAGAGTTAGGCTTCACAGAAATTTTAAAGACAAATTAACTGGAGAATCAACATTTAAGAAAATAAACAATAATGATTTTTTAAGAACACAAAGTTTAGCCTCTTACAAATGTTTGAGGCGATAGATATGCTAATACCCAAATATGATCATTGCACACTGAATAAATATACCCAAATATCGCATTGTGCTCCATAAATATATACAATTAACATGAGTCAATTAAGAAAAAATAAAAGGAAAAAAATGTTTTCAAAAAAATTTGTCTTTCAAGGTGATACTAGCTTTGAAAAGTTAATAGAGTATTATAAGCTTAGATTATATTTATCATAAATTATTAAATCTATGATGCTCTTTGGAAAGAATGCAGTTCATAAAAAGTGTACTTAAATTTTGATCTCAGGTTGTTTTTCACAATGTAAAAAAGTGCTTTTCTTCCAAAATCCACACTAGCTTAAAGTTTCCTAAAGGCAAGAAACATTTTTTAAAAATCCCACATGAAACCTCAACATACCTAATACAAACATTACATACTCAATGAAAATGTTTTAGTATACCTCTTGTGTCAAGTATACCCATTGCAAAAAAGGCTCTGATGAATTTTTAGCTGTTTACACCCCACAGCTTCTACCTCCAAAACTGGAAGTTTCTCCTTCCTAGAAAGCACCGTAAATTGGCACCTACTCTCCCTTTATTAACTAGTTGACCATGATGTAGAAAAAAAATAGTTTACTAAAAGGAAACAAAATGTCCAACACAGTATAGGAAATAAGCAGTAGGAAAATTGTCGTCCCCCATGAACATTTTCCTGAAGTACAGGCCCCCAAGAAAGGACCTACCACACTGGTCCCCTTTGCTGGTGAGAATGGCAGCTTAGTTAGGGTTCCCAGGTATTCCGCAGTGGCAGGATATCTTCTGAGAAAAATACTGTGACAGTGTTTGTAGTAATGGTTCTGCTGGGTTCTTTCTTGGTGTACCTCCAAGAACAGAAAAGTAGAAATGTAGAGCTAGAAATTATTTCAGAGATTTTGCAGATTAGGAAAAATGAAGTCCAGAAAAGGGAAGTAATTTACCCCAGGCCAAACAGCTGACAAATAACAGTACTGGAGCCCCATCTAATGGTTTCCATTGCTTCTAAACCCAATTGCTGCTTTGGAAGAACTCAGAATCCATAATCTCACAGAAATTTTTAGTTTTATATTGCTGTTATAAGTAGAAATGGAGCTATGTGTGCACAGGATAAATATTCAGTGTTTCAGTCATTAAAATAATATTTGCATAACATGTTGTCGAATTGTTATATATAAAAGAAAATAACCAAATCTATTAAAATTTAAAATGTGTTTATGTTTTTTATATACTTTTAAAATGTTTAGCCATTTTGAAAATAGCTTCATTATCTTGAATAAAAGTGTATCTGTGTTTTAATAGTTTAACCAACATTTTTGAAACTTCACCATTATCAGACATAGTCCTAAGTGTGAAGATACAGAATAGAAAAAAATAAGTCCTTTTTCTCAACTTGCCAGTAAATAGGGGAGGCTGACATAAAACAGACAAGTATGATACTGTGCGATTCAAGCTGTGATATCATGGGGTGCGATGCCTACGTCAGCAAGAGGGGCACTTAACTGTGGAGTGAGAAAGAGAAGGTTCCCAAACAGGTAACACCAGACTTGAATCTTGAAAGAAGAAGATTAAGGAACAAAGGGCATTAAAAAGAGAGAGAACAGCCTGTGCCTGACAAATAGGTGTGACAGCAGTGGCAAATGGCAAATTTTAGGAACAGGTGCTTCTGGATGTTTGCATCCCAGGATTAAGTGAGGGTGAGAGCAGGCAGGTATCAAATCATCTAGAGCTTTGTACATCATGCTGAAAAGTTGGAATTTTACCAGAAAATAATGCGATGGTGTTAAAAACTTACATACCGTAAATAAAACAGTGTGACCCAAATTATACTATAAAGCTAATGAGTCCTCCCCCCCCCCCCCCCCCCCCCCCCCGCTTCTTAATATCCAACACCTTGGTAAAACATCTGAGAGTAGAATGTGATAAAATCACCAGAATCTAGTTCTAGTTGTACAGCTGACAAAAATTTCAATTTCCTCATCTGTAAAATGGAGATCATTGTAGGGTGGTTGTCAGAAGTATCTGAGTTAAGTCCTGTTGGCATTGGCGTTTATGACAGTGTCTGGCATATTGTAAACAATAAATATAAGCTGGCATCATCTTCATCATTATAAAAGACTGAATTGAAAATGGATTGGACTGATAAGGGTTATTATTATTATTATTATCATTATTTTGGTGACTGGTCAGTACAGGGATCGAACCCTGGACCTTGGCATTATCAGCACCGCACTCTAACCAACTGAATTAACTGGCCAGCCCTCCGAGGGTTAATTTTAACATCTGGAGTTAAGAGCAATTTTCTGATTCTGCTGAATGTATTTTACTTAGAGTAGTGGAGTTTCTTTAAGAGAACCACTTTGTCAGAGGCAAGGCTAGAAAAAGGCATCAGTTAGCAAAATACTCTGATTATGTACTTGAGAGGAAATTTTCAGCTGATTTCATGGTCCAAAAGAATGTAAGAAAAGAAAACTTGAGTTTCAGTGGTTGAGAAGGGTATCCTGAGAAGAGCCATGTGCGTGATTTGTTAGTTAAAAGTGGAAGAAGAAAATATCAAGATCCATAAATAGTAATTGGGGATATAAAATTACCTTTCTTTTTTACTTATTATTATTATTATTATTATCATTTTTTACTTTCTAAGATGTTGCTGCAGAGCTGGGGGGAGGTGGAGGGAGAAGGAAGAGGGGGAAGGGGAAGGGTGGGGCTGGCCCACAGGTGGCTCCTTCGCTGGCCTGGTTGCAGAAGGCAAGGGTAGTGGGGTAAGGGGGGAAATGGCTGAGGACTGTGGCTTCCCCCACCCCAGCTTGGGAGCCTGAGGGTCTTCCAGCAGTGGCTGGGTTGTCATTGGGCTGGATGCAAATGTGGGAGGGAGGGGGGTTAAAAATTAACTTTTTTTTTTTTTGCCTCCCTCTGTTGACTGGCAGTCCCCCCCAAAAGAGAGAATATATTATGCTTTTAATTTCTATTAGACTGTAAAGAATTACTTATAAAATATCCTTATACTCTAATGTCTGAAATTTTTTTTTGCTGTATTTCTGTTATTGGAATATTTTGTCATTGTGCCAAATTGGAAATTTGAAATATAGTTTAACAATTTCAATTTGGTTGTATTTAAAAATTAGGTAGGTCTAAATTAGATTTACTGTGTGCATAATGCCATCTATCTATAAAAAATGGACTATATTTCAATATTCTATAGAATAATAGGTTTACTTTCTGTGTTCTATTTTGTTAGTGCTCCTATATCCCTCCTTGTAAGAGAGAAAATCAGAAGAACTTGGAAAATGTCATGAATTGGCAACAGTACTGGAAAGATGAAATTGGTTCCCAGCCATTTATTTGCTATTTTAATCAATATCAAAGGTAAGTCAATATTTACATGTGCATGTTGAAATTGTTTGTAGCCTCTGTAATTTATTACACTGATAAATCATAGATTGTATTCTCTTGGCAAAATGTACAACATAGCGATAGTTTCCACTTTTTCTAGCATGTAGTTAGGGAAACTCCTTGCTTTGCAGGTTGGGGCATAGAAAGAATCTGCAGGACAAATAAAAGAGAGAATTTGTATTATGGAGCTTACCCTCTGGATACAGTAACAAATGACACTGCCTTTAAGTAGGAACATACTAGTAGTGTTCCCCAAGAATTACACATTAATGCACGCAAACTAAACAATGTGCAGATCTGTCAGCATTTTGGACTGCATCAAATCTTCTTTCCTTTTTAAAAAAAAATTCTGATGAAATGTCAGTAAAATAAATTCACATCATTATGGCTTTACTTAATTTAGAGGGCACTCAAGTTATACCATATGAGTTGTATTAAGATGTTACCTTGGACTGGAGCTCTTCAGTACCCACCCAGATTAATCATAGTAATTTATTCATCAAATATTTATTGAATATTCAAAACTCCTTGCTGTAACATCTTTATTTGGATGTTTATTTGGATGTACAGTTACCTCAAACTTTCTCCTTCTCACATAATCTCTCCCTGAGTGAATGGCACTATCATGCTCATTTATCTAATCCAGAAACCTTCGAGTAATTCTTAATTCAATTTTCTCCCTTACACTCTTTAACCTACATTTACCATCATGTTGATTTTACCTTTATGTTGACTCTTCAGTGCCTTCCCGCTGCCACTTATTTCTGATCCAGCTTTCTCAGCTCTTTTAATGCAGCAGTCTTCTAACAAGTCCTTCCACCTCGACCCTGCCCCGACCCCAGCCATTCTCCATGGTGCTGCCAAGGCCATCTTTCTAACACATAGGTCTAATCAGGTTACTCCTTATAGTTTTCAGAATAAAGTCCAAACATCTCGACATGGTCTGTGTGTCAGGTGCCTATTGCTGCCTAACAAGCTACCCTAAATCTTGTGGCTTACTACAACAACTCTGTATTATCTTTATGACTCTGTGGATTGGCTGGGCTCACATGCAGTCACAGGATGGCTGAAATAGCTGCACAGTCCAAGATGGGCCCCTCCCTCACATGCCCAACTGCTGTGCTAGATGCCGCCTGGGTGCCTCTGCTCTCCCCTGCCCTCCTGGGCCCTCCTTTGCCCTCCTCCACTTGGCCTCTTATCCTTCAGTAGGCTAGATAGCCTTCCTTTCAACATGGCAGCCTCAGAGCAACATTTTAAGAGAGGCAGACCTTGGCTCTGGAATTAGAATAACATCACTTCTTGGCTGGCTGGTTAGCTCAGTTGGTTAGAGTGTGGTGGTTTTTTTTTTTTTTTTTGTGACCGGTAAGGGGATTGCAACCCTTGGCTTGGTGTCGCCCGCACAGCGCTCAGCCAGTGAATGCACCGGCCATCCCTATATAGGATCCGAACCCACGGCAGGAGCGCTGCTGTGCTCCCAAGCACCGCACTCTCCCGAGTGCGCCACGGGACCGGCCCTAGAGTGTGGTGTTATAACACCAAGATCAAGGGTTTGGATCCTCATACTGTCCAGCTGCCAAGAACAAAAACAATATATATATATGTGTGTGTGTGTGTGTGTGTGTGTATATATATATGTGTGTGTGTGTGTGTGTATATATATATGTGTGTGTGTGTGTGTGTGTATATATATATGTGTGTGTGTGTGTGTGTGTGTGTATATATATGTGTGTGTGTGTGTGTGTGTATATATATGTGTGTGTGTGTATATATATATGTGTGTGTGTGTGTGTGTGTGTATATGTGTGTGTGTGTGTGTGTATATATATATATATGTGTGTGTGTGTATATATACATGTATATATATATGTGTGTGTGTATATGTATATATATTTGATATATTATATGTATCACTTCTGACACATTCTATTGGTCAAAGCAAGTCATGAAGCCAGATATATTCATGGGGTGTTGCAGTAGACTTCACCTCTTCATAGGCATTGTAAAGGATTTGTGGCTTTATTTAATCTACCACAGCATACAAGGCTCCTCAAAATCTCACCCCAGACTACCACATCTTCAGCCTCATCTCCCTGCTCATACTCTTTGAAGTAGCTATTCTGAACTATGTGTAGTTCCCAAAAAATCTCATATTTTTATATCTATCCCTTTTTATTTGCTTCTCCTGTTTCTTGACTGCCTTGCTGAATACTCCTCAGATATGACCTTCTCTGGGCCGCTTTCCTTGATCCCCAAGTTTGGTTTAGTTGTGTATCAACTGGCATGCCATCTGCTGCAGGTAGTCAGAGAATTCTGACTCCAAGTAGTATAAACAATTAGAAAATTGATTATTTCATACATCAATAAGTACACAGGTGGACTGACATTAGGGATGTTTGATGCAATGACTTAGTAGGGTTGACAAGAACCTAGCTTCTTTCTGGATATCATTTCTGCCTGAAAAGTGGCTCCCTTCATGGTTACAATATGGTTGCTGCTATTCCAGATGTCACAGCCATACACAACAGTATCCAAAGGCAGAAACAGCCTATCTTTTCTGGTATATTTTTCTTGGAATGAGGAAACCTTTTCCCAACTTCCCACAGTCAGCCTCTTCTCATGTATCCTTGTTTAGAATGAGTTCCTTTGCTTACACCCAAACCAATTATGAGAAGAACTATCAGCATGTTGGGCAATGTCTCCTAAGTCACCCCTAAGGAGTGGTGCACACCTGAGGACATTTAGGAATGAAGAAGAAAGGGGATAGTATGTTGTGGAACGATCAGAAGTGCCAGCTACAAGATTTGCCTCCAATGTTTCGTAGTCTCCTGTGTACACCTCTACCCCAAACGTTTGTAACAGTCGCTTCACATAACTAGGTCAGAGGACCTCATAAAAAATGTACCACAGACCAATTAAATTAGAATCTCTGCTGGATGAACTCAGGCATTAGCATTTTAAAAAATTTATCCTAGGGATTCTAATATATAACCAAGATCTGGAGCCACTGCTCTATCCTCTCACTATACCCTTTACCGGAATTGTGTATGTGCCCATCTTCCTAACCAGACTGTACACTTCTTAAGGGTGTGGGCCAATCTTCTTTGTCTTTGTATCCGTAGAACCTAGTAAAATGCCTCATTCTCAGCTGATAAATATTTGGAAAATGAATTCAGTGTGTCAAATTAATAAGGAGCGTTCTTTGTTTCCAAGGAATTAAGATTTATTGGTGGAAACAGATGCATATGCAAATATAAATACGATTCTTAGGTAGAAATAAAAGGGGGAAGACCTTGAAAATGATGTGGCTGCAATAAAGAAACCAAGACTTGACAACGTAAAGTAGCTTATGATAGTGGTGAGTGTGTAAGCTGGAAAGGTAGCTGAGGGTTAGCTTTCTAAAGGGTAACTAATGCCATACTAAGGAGATGGTCTTTGTCACACAGGCATTGAAAATTCATGAAAAAGCTCTTTAGGACTGACATAACTAGATCTTTTGATTCAGAAGTTAACTGGTGTGAGTGTTGAATGCGTTGGGTGGGAAAGGTCAGTTAAAGGGAGGAAGAAGAGTGTTGAGTGAAAAAAATAAGTTTTGGGTGGCTACAATGTGCCAGCCATTGTGAATGACATTTTATTTAGGTCACCAAATTTCTTATAAGAATTAATATTATAATATATATGATAGTATAATAGTTCTATGTACTAACCCCATTTCACTGATGAAGAAACTGAGCCTTAAAGAAGTTAAATAACTTGCCCAATGCACACAGCTGTTCAGTGAAAACACTGGAATCCAGTTAGTTTGATTTCCAAAGCTCCTTCTATTAACCACCTGCTGGTCCTGATAAGGGACTTTGAAGGCCCAAACAGGAATAGTGATAGTGTAAGTAGGTAATAGGGATCATATCAGAAAGACATTTTAGATTTAGACTCAACAGAACTTAATGGCAATGTAAGTGATGAGGAAAAGGCAGGTGACAAATTTGACTGAGTATGAGAAAGGGATAGTCCAGCTCCGAGTATGTGAATTTGAGGGACTCATAAAATATTCAGCAGATGCTTTGAAAGAGTTTTAGTCCAGGGTCAACGGTCAGGAGCAGTGTTACAGAGATCTGGGAATCATTGGCACCTAAGCTGTAGTTGAAACAAAGAGAAAGAATGCATACTGGGAACACATAGAGCGAGAAGAGAAATGTTGGCAGAATCTTGGGATCAGCCGCATTTAAGTTATAGGCAGAAGGAGAAAGAGGAAGAGTGGCCAGAGGATGAGAGGAAAGTCACTGGTTTTCGCAGTTAGTAGTCTATAATGATCATTGTGAAACAGTTTAGGTACAGTATTAGGATATGGGGTTAGAAATCATTTTATATTAGGCTGAGGTGAGAATGTAAAGGCATTAATAAATACAGACTACTCATCCAAGAAGTTTTCCATGGATTACATCAGACTAAAAAGCTCTGTACAGCAAAGAAAACACTCAGTAGAGTGAAAAGGCAACCTAGAGAATGGGAGAAAATATTTATTTGCAAGTCATACTTCTTTTTTTTTTTTCCTTTTTGTCATTTTTACTGACCGGTAACAGGATCGCAACCCTCGGTGTCGCGCCTGTACCGGGGACCGGCAACGGGATTGCAACCCTTGGTGTTGCACCCGCACCACGCTCAGCCAGTGAGCGGGAATCAGTCTCCACATGGGATCCGAACCCTCGGCGGGAGCGCCGCCAGCCCTGCAAGTCATACTTCTGATAAGGGGTTAATCTCCAAAATATATAAGGAACTCCTAAAATAGTAAAAGATCCAATAATCTGACTGAAAAGTGAACTAAGGATTTGAATAGACATTTCTCCAAAGTAGACATGTAAATAGCTGACATGTGTATGAAACTTTTCAATATCACTAATAATCAGAGAAATGCAAATCAAATCCTCAATGTGATATCATCTCACACCTGTCAGGACGGCTATAATAATAATAATTAAAAGGGCAAAAAGATTTGTCAAGGATATGAAGAAACTGGAACCTTTGCACACTTTTGTGGGAATGCAGAATGGTGCAGCCAGTACACAATCCAGCAATCCCACTTCTGGGTATTTATCCATAAGACTTGTAGTTAGGGTCCCGAAGATGTATTAGCACTCTTATGTTCATTGTAGCAATAGTCACATTAACCAAGATGTAGAAACAACCTAAATGTTCATTGACAGATGAATGGATAAAGAAAATGTGGTATATACATACGGTGGAACACTAGTCAGCCTTAAAAAAAGAAGGAAATTCTGCAATATGCAACAACATAGATGGACCTTGAGGGTATTATGCTAAGTGAAATAAACCAGTCACAGAAAGGCAAGTACAGTATGATTCTAATTACAATGAGGTATCTAAAATAGCCAAATTCATAGACTCAAAGAATGGAATAATGGTTGCCAGGGACTGGGGGAAGGGGGAAATGGGGGGTTACTAATCAATGAGTGTAAAGTTTCAGTTAAGTAAGATGAATAAGCTCTAGAGATCTGCTGCACAACATTGTACCTACAGCAATGTATTTATTACACAGCAGCAATGTATTTATTGTACATTCAAAATTTTGTTAAGGGTATAGATCTCATATTAAGTGTTCTTAACACAATAAAATAAAATTAAAGTTTGCTGTGACTGGAAAAATGTTTGGGGAGAGGATGAGCAACTGAGAGAATCAGGAACGGGTACAGAGAAATGAGTCTGGAATGTATATAATAAATAAGGTAAAAATGGCACATGTCCTGAAGAAGGTGAGATAGGACAAAATCAAAAGGTTAAGAAGTAGGGAGATTTCTTCTGTGAGGTGGGAGCCCAGTAACAGGGGGTAGCACCCAGAAGTCAGCACAGTTTGATACTGAACCTGCCACTGCCTGAATCAGGTGCTTCCTTGAAGCTTTCTGCCCTGGACCAGGAAAAGGTTTCAGAATGTGGGTGAGCTTGAGCTTACAAGTGGAGGCAAACAGGACGCCCCATCCCACCTGCTGTCCTGACTAGCTCGTGATCATCTTAATAAACTTCTCCCTCAGCCCCCACTCGGCACTGCGTTCTGTAAAGACTGCCTCCTCCAGACTGGGTTGCCTCCTGTTAGAGTATGAATTCTGAATATGCTGAGTAGTCGATCAAAAGGGCTCTCTCTCCAGAACAGTGAGGACTACCTAAAAAGAGCTAATCCTATTTTATATATTAAAATGAAAACTCATTTTCTATATTCTCACAGCACTTCTGACACCAAATGTGTGAGGTTTTTCCACACCCAGCAGTTCCTCAATTCTCTGTGGACACCAGCTGGTGTCCTACAATTCAGTTCAATTCTGACACTACCTACCTGGAGTTAGCATCAGATCCCAGAAGTTAAAGAACTCAATCCCACAAGACTACCCCCATTTCAGATGCCAACTGCACATCCCGAGTGTTCACCTGTGCTCCTGACCAGTGTTAAGTCAGGGGTTCCCACAACCCCCCTCTTCGGGTTTGATAATTTGCTAGAATGGCTCACAGAACTCAGGGAAACACTTTACTCTTACCAGTTTGTTCTAAAGGATGCAACTTATGAGCAGCCAAATGAAAGATAAGCATTGGGCAAGGTGCCCTCTCCAGGTGCACCCCCCCAGCACCAACCCAGAAGTTCTCCAAGCCCCATTGTGTAGTGTTTTAATGGAGATTCCATTACATGGGCAAGATTGATTAAATCACTGATCATTGTTGATTAGATCAATCTCCAGGCTCTCGCCCTTTCCTGGAGGTCATGAGATGGTGCTGAAAATTCTTACCTTCTAATCACATGATTGGTTCTCCTGGCAAACAGCCCTGTTCATCCAAGCGTCACTTCATTAGCATAAACTCAAGTATGATTGAAAGAGTCTTACTAAGAATAACAAAAGATGCTTCTCTCACCCCTACTACTCAGGAGATTACAAGGGTTTTGGAAGCTCTGTGACAGGAACAAGGGGCAAAAACCAAATATGTATTTCTTATTGTGTCACATATACTAATTATGTTAACCTTAGTACACTAAATTTAATCCCATCATGTCTCCTTCAAAATGGATACACATTCCCTGTCCATCACCTCACCGTCCAACTCCCAAACTATCTAAGTGGGGGTGATCTATCAGAGCCCAGCAGTACTCAAGGCATGATTTTTAAGTGACTCTAGGAAAACAGGAGTTTGGAGTTTGGCTCTTTTACCATGACATATGCGAGAAGAAACAAGAGTGCTGTTTGGAGGTGTGAAAAATGGCAGCTCCCTGGTGCCATCTACTCTTAGTTCACTTTTTACTTCTGTTAAATATGACATAAAAGTAGTCTTACTGTATCGACTCCCAGATGCTCTTGATAAGATGAACTTTATATTTGAAATAACCTTTAGATTTCATTTAAACACAGGAAATTAGGAAGAATAGTTACCAAGAAGTTTCCATTTTCAGGAAAAGATGTTATTTTCAAAATTTAAGACAAAGATTACTGGAGTTTTAGCTTTTCACTTTTTAAGCTTATCGAGGCAAGCTTTGTTCAGGAGTAGAATCTGCAGTGGCCAGACCAGCCATCAGCAGCCATGCCTGCCACGGGAGGTCAGTCCCCATGTGGCCGTTCCTCTCCTACACCCAGGAAGGATGCTACAGAGGTGCTGCTGGGGCGAGTTCATGCCAAGGGCTGCATCCAAT
Source organism: Galeopterus variegatus (assembly GCF_000696425.1). Taxonomy (NCBI): domain Eukaryota; kingdom Metazoa; phylum Chordata; class Mammalia; order Dermoptera; family Cynocephalidae; genus Galeopterus; species Galeopterus variegatus. The sequence continues at coordinate 13,808 of NW_007727208.1, forward strand.
CACCGTCTTCCTATATGACGTTTCAGCTGTTTGCCACTCTCCACCCTTGGGGCTCCCCATCTCCTTCCAGGGTGTGTAATTTTCTGTTTTATACTCTTTATATGGATAAGGCCACGCTTAGGCTCCCTATACCGTTTTTTCTTTTTCTTAGACTTTCTCTGGCTTATCCTTTCTCAGCAAAACCCAATTTATGCCCCTTAACACGTATGCTTTGAAATCCCCATTCCATTGAGAGAAAACTTCTCTTTAGTCTGATTCTTTTCATACAATTCTTCTTTGTCTTTGCCTTAACTGACTTCTCCTTGAAGAAGGCACATTCTTGAAAAATGGTTTTTCATCCTTCAATTCCCTTTGGATCTAAGGGTCAGGAGGAGGGACCACTCTTTATTTTTTGAACTGCTTCTCTTATGGAGAGCATACTGCTTATCAATACAGTTTTGCTTTTTAATACTTTGTTTTCGTTATTTATATTTTATTCTATTTTTTGGTGGCAGGCTGGTACAGGAATCCGAACCTATGACCTTGATGTTACCAGCACCACGCTGTCCTGAGTGAGCTAAATGGCTTGCCCCCAGTTCTTTGTTTTATACATCTGAGCATTCACAGAGCACACAGAGCAGGCTTACACACACATGTCAAATGAACAAACCTGGCCACAGCCCCTGTGTAGTCTCTTGACTTCACCCTCCTTTGCCACTGCCTTGGTTCAGGCCCTCATCTAGATTGTTGCAGTGATTCTCAATTGGCCTTTCAGCCTTGCTGTTTCTCTTGTTTATCACCCACACTATACTAGGTTTTGTTTCGCTTTATTTAGGCCTCTATTTGATTTTGTCACAATCCTTGATTAAATTATTCTGCCTTCTTATTGTCAATAGGATAAAGGCCATGTTCTTCCAATTCCAGATTCAACTTCTGCTGTCGAATTATGTGCCTATCATGGGAAACAAACAACAGAACAGCAGAAAAGAACACCAAGAGCAAAGAGTAGACATGGTCTCTGCCTTCATGGAGCTCATTGTCTATAGTCACACACCATTAGATGTATAATTACAAAGGAGGGTAATGCTGAGAGGGAAACCTGAGCGTGCTGCTAGGAGATATTATAACATGGTGGGGAATTTCAAAGACCTGTCTGAGCAAATCATAATTAGATCAAGACCAGAGGATATTCAAGACTTAGCTAGTAGGAAGTGAGAAGAAGCATATTTTAGAATGTGGTGCCACCATGTACAAAGGTTCTGAGGCAAAAGAGAGCTTGGGGAGTTTTATGAACTGAAGTTGAACGTGACAGGAGAACTGGTGGGAGAGGTGCTGACACAGGGGGGACTGGGCAGGGTTTAGATTTCTCATGACTGCAGTGAGCAGCCAATGACTGGTTTTAAGTAGGGGAGGGGTGACATGATCTGATTTAAATGTTTTGTTTTTTTTTTTTTCTTTTTGTCTTTTTTTTTCGTGTCCGGCAACGGACCGCAACCCTCAGTGTCGCGCCCGTACCGGACTGGGACCGGCAATGGGATCGCAACCCTCGGTGCTGCGCCCACCCCTCGCTCAGCCAGTGAGCAGGAACCGGTCTGTATGTGGGATCCGAACCCTCGGCGGGAGCGCCGCCACACTTCCCAAGCGGCACACTGTAGCAGTGCGCCACCGGGCCGGCCCCTGATTTAAATGTTTTGACTTACTACAACTGCTCTGGTCACCTTAGGTTACTCAGTGGTAACCTAAGTTACACAGTAGTTCTAGGATGAACCCTGGAACCAGACACTTTCTAGTGGTGTGGTCTTTGGTAGGTTACTTTAACCTATCATGCCTCAGTTCCCTTTGTAGAAAGGGGACATAATATCAATGAGATAGCATGTGCCTAATCCATAGGAATTCCTATAAAAGTGTTTGTTATTATTGTTTTTATTACTATTATTAAGATTCACTTCAAATGTAACCGTCTCACACCTTTTCTGGTATAATTTAATTACTTCCTCTTCCGTGCTCCCACACTACCATAGTTGCTTCTATCACACTGTTGTACAGTGAGTTCAATTCGTACTTTTATCCTCTTACAGATTATGAATTCCTTAAGTGAAGCAATCATGTGACATCATGCATCTGGGTTTATGTTTCTCCTTTACCACTGATTAATTGCACAACTTTGGGTAAATTGTGCAACTTCTCTGTCTTGGTTTCCTCACCTACAAAACGAGGGTAACATTACCCACCTTCAGGGTTTTTGTTTTTGTTTTTTTTGTAAGGATTACATCTTCAAAACAGTGAGTACTTAGTAAACGTGTTTCTCTTTCCTTGCACTGTACATTTCTAACAACTAAGAAACAACTAATCACTTTGTTATTCACAGATGGAGGCTTAGGTGTTAAATAAATAATAGGGATTCTATTAAGAAGTGCAGCAATAGAACACTCACACAAAAACTAAGAGAGATTCATTGTTAAATATAATAAGTATGTTGCATTTCTGATACCGAACAGATATATCCTAATTTTTAAGTTCATTCAGTGTGTTTATCCTGTAGTATATGTTTTTGTCAGTTTTACTCTTAGCATTTTAAAGAAAACCAAACATAATATCCTGAGCTCAAATTAGGTAGAGTGCTCTGCGGAACAGAGTTTGAAAGCCATTAAAAGAGAAGATTAAAAGCAACTGATTAAAAAGGACTGCTCATTTACTTAGGGCTTAGTTTTCTTATCTGGAAAATTTGATAGACTGATAGATTAAATGATCTCTAAGATTCCTTTAAGCTCTCAAGTTCTATGGCTTTATGATTCTCTGATTCTGAAAGGTTTGTACGATGATAGCTTAAGATATTAGATAAAATCCCAATGGTGGAAGAGAGAGAAAATTATCAAAGAGCTAAATGGTTAACAGTCTGGAGCCATTTAATGGAGGAGCAGACAGTCCTCCTACCTCAACAATAATTGAGTTTCATAACGATCACACTGAGTCATCAGAAAAGGTTAAATTTGGTTCAACATACTCTCCTTAAAAGGCAAGGAAATATGTAATGCATTTTTAGAATGATTTTACCAATAATATCTTTAATATTTCTATTAATTTTTATTCAACTTAAAAAGTTAAGCTTCAATTATGTGGCAAATTCACTTATGTGAATACCTGATTCCTTTCCATGAAACAAGCAGTACCATTTGAGGGTACTACAAAGATCTTCATGCCACCAAAAAGCTTATCACTCTGGTATCATGTTTTTACCCTTTTCAGTGTCCTAGATTCCACTAATAAAAATGCCACCATTTCAGTCATTTACTCTTTCATTTATTCAATAAGGATTTATTAATCAGCTGATAACCTGCTATGTACCAGGCATCAGTGGTCAATGATAGTTCCGGCTTTGCCTCTGTCCTTGAGGAACGCACTGGCTAGTATGGGAGACAAACATGTAAATAAGTAATTGGAATGCAGTTTAGTAAGTGCCATAATGTTATATATATATAAAGGGTACTTCAAAAAGTTCATGGAAAGATTTTCATTATCTTTTAATTCTATTTTCCATGAACTTTTTGAAGTACCCTTGTGTGTACATGCATCTCATGCACACACAGACATACACACACACACAGCATAGTGCCTTGAATGGAGATAAGAAGTGGAGAGAGAAGCCTTCACAGAGGAAAAGTTGAACTTTAAAGAACGAATAGTAATTTCCCAGATAAAGAGGGAAAGGGATTTCAGGGAAAATAGAAGCATGTCCAAAGGCAGTAAGATTTGAAATATAATGTGCAACTGGAACACCTGTAAGGAGCTTCATATGCTTGGAGAAAAAGTGATAGATGTACCAGAAGAGGTTGAATGAGATAATACTCTGCCTTTATGGCATGCTAAGGGGTTTAGAATTTACTCTATGTGCCATGGAGGAGTGACAGTCACATTTATGTTTTAGAAAGACCAGTCTAGTGATGGCTTGGAAGGTAAACTGTATATAAGCCAAAGTTGCAGGAATGACAAAACAATTTGGAGATAACTGCACCAGCATGGACAAGGGATGAAAAGAGCTTGGGCAAAGATTCATGTGATGCATCTCTAAATCTGGGGTTCAGGTTAGGAAGATGAAATTGGAAGATTTTTGGCTTTCTGTCCTGGGTGACTGCATTGGAGGCAGCATCAGCTGGGGGGTTCTTTACTCTCCACTGCCTCCTGCTTCCACTACCTTTGTCCAGGCAGAACAGTGGATTGATGCCAGGAGAGCAAAAGCCATCCTGCAACTTTGAGGTGATAAGCAGGAGGATGGATGTCCACACATTAATAAGAGTAGAGCAGAAAGAAGGAACCAGCTGCCTGCTCTGTCATGGAGCAGCTGCCCCTGCCCTGGCCTGCCCACCTCTGGATTTCTTATTATGTGAGATAGCACTTACATGTTTAGATATATGCATCTGAATACATTTATAATCAGTATGGCGAAAAGCAATTGGTCAATCGTAGTTTATTTTCCCAATGTCTTTGCATTCTAAAAACAGATTTAGCTCTGGAAACAGATGAAGCTCTAAAAACCGACATCTTTTAATATATTTATATGTTGAATTTAATTGTGCCACTGGCATCTAAGTTTTCCTTTTTTTTTTTTTTAATAGGACAAATTACTAAAGGAAAAACTTTATTTTACTAGCAGGCTTCTTAGGATACAAATGGGGGCGGGGGAAATGGGCATATAAAGATGGAACCATAGGGGCTTTCCAGTTAGTTCAGTTGGTTAGAGTGCAGTGTTATAACACCAAGGTCAAGGGTTCAGATCCCTGTACCGGCCAGCCACCAGGGAAGATGGGAGTAATAACAATAATAAATTCCATAGGAAAATGTTGTTGACCTTTGAATGAATTACTTAAACTATGTTTGATATTTGGTAAAAATTTAAATTTTTTCTATTTACTCTGAAAAATATTTCTTACGATCTATCCTTAGAGACTGGTTTCATAGTTATTTTTTAAAGGAACATGTTGGCTTTCTCTTTAGACATTAAGTTCAATGATATATCCTGAATCTTCAAAACAAGACAGTGAATCTGGAATCTCGTCCAAATTGAGTCTTTTTCATATACATTTGTGTCTGGGTCCATATTAAGAGAGATTACATCAGAACTAAAGTCTGTCTTTGGTCTCCAAATCTGTACTTTTTAAAAAGCAGTGATTGCTGCAGCTTCTCAAGTATACTGAAGAATATGTATAGAGTTCATTCCAGTGTGTTTTCACAATCTGACATCTAAATGGCCATAAATGACTTAAAATGTAAATTCGAGGGTCTGTTTACGATGGTTAATCAAAGTGTTTTTGTGCTTGCAAATTCATCTTCTAACAGCTTTTATCATTGTGGCAATAAGAATTTGATGTTATTTAATCACTTTTTATTTAAGATATTTTATGCAGCCTTCAAATAAAGCCCTGAGGGAATTTGGGAGGAAAAATACAAGAGCCATAGGACAAGTAGGTCATAGAGTGCAGCGTCATCAGATGGCGGAATGCAGGGCAGGGCTGTGCGTCAGGAGACTTCAGTTCTATCCATAGCTCTCTTTGTGACTCAGGGAATGACCTTGGGCTACTTATTGAAGAGATCTTGCCTCAGTTTCGTCTTAGATAAAATGGGGCCAGAAGCAACACATGTAGAGTATATTGTGGAGTTCATAGACTCATAGGCTGTCAAATCTAGGAGACACTTTTCAGTCATTTACTCCCACCCAAAATGAATCCCCACCACATTATTTCTTGAAAAGTGTTTTCCATTCTCTGCTTGAACTGCTCTGGTGACAATGGACATCATCTTCTCCTCAAGATGCCCATTTCATTTTCAAACATTTTTAGTTGTCAAAAAAAAATTCACTTTGGGAAATATCTTGAACAGGCAAATTCACAGAGACAGAAAAATAGAGCAGAGGTTATCAGGGACTGGGGGGAGAGGGAAATGGGTAGCTACTGCTCCGTGGTTACAGAGTTTCTGTTTGGTGTGATGAAAACATTCTGGAAATAGTGGTGATGGTAGCACAACATTGTGAATCTAATCAATGCTACTTAATTGTATACTTAAAATGGCAAATTTTATGCTATGTATAGTTTACTACAGTTTTAAAAATATCCTCTTGGTTAGCACCATAGTCTCAATGTGAAGGTAGACCACGTTGTCTGAGTTTTACTGAAGAGGCAACAGTGGCTTTACGTTCACATGACCAGGGAGGAGTAGGGTAAGGATCTGAACCCAAGTCTTTGACCTTAAGACCTTGGATGTCACCAGGTTTACACTGCCATCACTGTGGGAATAGACTCATTTTCATTGTTGTGATGCTCTTCTTATTATTTTCTGAGCTGGCTTGTGCAGGAGAAGGCAGAACATTTCTACTACCGTTGTTCAATCTAGAGACAAAAAGTCAGTTAATGAGGCCTGACATGGCATTAGCTTTTTTGGCAGCTTCAACACACTATTGATTCATTACTGAACTTATAATTGATTAAACTTACTCCCCCGTCTGTTTTATACATGCCACTCTTAACGCAGGTTCCCCCATCCCTAAATTTGTGAGATTTGTGTTCTGGATTTAAATGCAAGAATTTTAAATGTATCCTTATATAAATACATATTGTTGCTTTTGATTGATTGTTCCAGTCACTTATAATTATTTTGAATCTTGATTCTGGTACCCATCATATTTGCTATTTCTTCCGTCGTAGTGCTATCTTAATTGTAAGTCAAAATGGCTGTAATTCCCTTATCCAACTTATTGATAAAAATGCTGACAAGGACTAGCTCCTAGACAGAAACCTGACTGTTTTGCTGGTAATCTTCCTCTGGCCTTCCCCAATAATAGCTAACAACTGTATATTGTGCTGCCTCTGTACTAGAAACTATTTAAGTGCTTTATATGTGTTAACTCATTGAATCTGTACAACACCCCTGCAAGACATTAGTATTATAATCCTCATTTTATACATGAGGGAATTGAAGCACAGAGAGACTAAGCAACTTGCCCAAATCACATAGCTGGCAAGTGACAGAGCCAAGATTTAAACCTCTTTATTCACATTCCAGAGTCCATGCTTTTAACCACTTTTCTGTAGTGCTGCTTAAAATCAGCCGATATTCTAGTCCATGTTGGAATAGGATAACATAAAGGATTATATTAAATCTAATCAATGAGATTGCTACTATAACATTTTTTGAGTGTACTGTTGGTGGCAAAATAGTCTAGTCATGCATTTAGAAATGCAAGAAAAAGCATTTGTGGCTTTGTATGTGCTGTATCTTCTACCAAGAAATTCTTTGCCCATTTGTTTCACCAAAATCTAAACTCCTTTGTTCTATCATGTCTGCTCAAAAGATATTTCCGTTTTGTTTTTGCAGGAAAGCTTAACTACTCCTCCTCTTTTATTCCTGCTGCACTTTGTACAAAGTTCATTACATTTTGAAATGGATTTCAACAAAAGCCAACAATAAACATTTACAGATCACCTGAGTACATGCCAGGCATTAAACTGGGTAATGGGAATATGGCAAACTCGAGAAAATGGTGTTTCCGCTCTCCAGTTCTCAACTGACTTGTGAGAGCCAACACACCAGTACGCCTGGTGCTTGCCACATCACAGGTGTCCTGCAGATGTTGCTGAGTGGCTGAATGGAAGAGAACTGTGTACCAAGAAAATCTTTTAAAATGCCCAAGTATGCATCTATAAACTGCTTTTGTGCTTTAGATTAAGAGAAGACTAACTTTGACCATCACAGCTGTTTACTTAGTGAAATTGTAGGATCCACAGCCATTACCTATGTGTTTTAGTCAACTTAGGCCAAATCGTGCTGTGGTAACAACCAGAAAATCTCAGAAGCTTGTAACAACCGAAAGTTTATTTTCTGTACACGTCTGTCTTGGGTCTTATGCAGCTTTGCTCTATGTTATATCTGGAACATTAATGCTAGTCTCACGGCAAAAGACCCCCACAAATTTCCCTAGCGGTGTCCATGCCTATAATTTTTAGGTATTTTTTCAGACTCTTTACCGTGTTTATTTACCAATCTCATGATCATTTACATGTATTTTCTTGAATTTTGAATATCACATGCTAGCAGGATTAAGTTAAGCATCTGGCACATCCAAGAGAAACGTTAAGATTGACTAATGGGGTCCTTTTAATTACTCAAGTTTTTAAATTCTATTACTGAACCATGAGTCACCACTTTAATTGTTATGGAGATTTCTGTACAGTACTTTTGTTCTCCAGACATATATTTATAAGCAATTTATCATTTAGAAAAAGAACCTCAAAATTAACTTGGCTAACTTTACTGTGCAGTAGTATTTCAATATCTGTTTAATGCATTTTAACCATCAAGTTTTTAAATTCTATTACTGAACCATGAGTCACCACTTTAATTGTTATGGAGATTTCTCTACAGTACTTTTGTTCTCCAGACATATATTTATAAGCAATTTATCATTTAGAAAAAGAACCTCAAAATTAACTTGGCTAATTTTACTGTGCAGTAGTATTTCAATATCTGTTTAATGCATTTTAACCGAGATATATAATTGCTTAACAGACTAAAACAAAACTGAATGTAAAGCTATTATTCATGTACGCTTTACTATATAATTTAGGAGTTAGGATGAATGATTCATTGCTAGCTTTGATAGAAACACTAGCCTATTTCTATCTTCCTACATGCAGTAGCAAAGCACGTATTCTCTGCTAATTATTTAATTAAAAAAATAACTGATGCATAGTACATTTTAATGAAAGGGGCTCTTAATAATTGGGAACCTTCTAGAATGACAATGTTATAAAAGAAGATGGCCTTTCCTTCAAGCTTTCATAATAAACAAAAAGACATGAGATTGACCTTTTTTCCACCCTGGATATGTTTTTCAGATCCTTTCTCCAGGGCTGCCAAAATAACGGTGCAATACTGATGTGAGAGGTATATGAAAGAAAATAAATTGTGATGACTGGCTGATTTTTCTTCTTTGAGGATCTAATTACAGGGAATTGGACTTAACCTAATGAAACATTAACAGTGATTTCCTGAGAGTAAATTATAGAATGAATTACTGTGGAATGAGTTGTAGAGTCTTTTTCAGAGGTTTTAAAAAAATAGAATGTCTATTCACCTGCTTGGGCTCATTTGGTTTTGACTTACTTAGGTGCTGGCAGCTTTTCCTTAGCATGCTAGCTCTGAATTGGGACGTGCATAGGAGTAGCAACACTGAAAGGCTCCTTAAAGAGGGCAAAGCACCTAAGGGATGGGGTAGGGAGTTAAAGGAACAGGAGCTACTAGTGACAGTTGTTATACTCACAATGCAGTTGGCTGAGCTAGAGATAGATTTAAAAAACTAAGCAGAAAGAAAAGCAGTAATGACTAAAAGAATAGTAAATATTATCACTTGCTCTTGGAAATTATCTGAAAATAGTTGGCACAAATCTGTAAAAACACAAGCAAATACACATGACTCTTGTATTATGCAAATACATCTATGGTATTTGCAATTACAAACAAATATTGTGGCCTTTGGAAAAAAAATTCCCATGAAGTCTAAAATCCTGCTCCCCTCCTGCCCCCCAAATTTGCTTAACTGAAGCTCTGTGGCACTCCCTTCTTTGCAGGTTTCTCTTATTCCACTAACATTTACTGAGTTCTCACTTCGAATTTGGCAGGGTGTGATGATCTTCTAGGTATGGAAACCGCTGGAAAAAAATCCAGGTTCTGCAGAATTGAGCAGACCTGCTGAGACTACTGTTCTTTGTTGGGCATCAGCATTTGAGCTGTGGGTGAGCCCACATTGCTCTGTCCCCATTTCAATTTTACTGTTAGAAGCTCTTGCCATCTTGATTTTATATCAAAAATCATGGAGAAATGTACTTGACCTCTGTTCAAATGCCATGTTTCAACTGCGCACAATATACCAAGTATTGTTCAGACGGCAAGAAGATACATTGACATTTGGGGGGATTCCTTACCCCACCTCATTTCCTTGAGAACCGAATTCTGAAGCTCTTGCCAGCCTTACAAACTCCCAGTGGAATCCTTGCTCACATGCATATTTTGGGTGCATCATTATGTTTGTCATTTTCTCCTTGGAAACGGTTTCTCACACCCACATTGCAAGTGTGTAATCTGTGATTATATCTCTGCTCGTTTTCTGTGTCCTCTTTGCCTGGGCGAGGACTGACAACATGATTCAGCTTAGGGAAATGATACAAAGTGTGGTTGTTAAAATCTTTCAAAAGCATCATCTTATATGTGTGCAGCTGCTGTGCTTGGTGTAACCTATGACTTCTTTCACCTGAAATAATGAAGTGAACACTAGCATCTTGGAATCATGGTGTTGGACAGTCCTAGAAGACACCTGCCTTTAGGCCCTTGGATAGATATCTGATTTAATTCCACAGAGGAGCCTCTACCCTGTTTTTAAAGATTTTGAGAGAAAAGCACATACTAACTTTGCTCAGAAATGGAGACTTTCAGTGTTTGCAGCTTTTTCTATAACGAGAGCTTCTTTTTACACTTTAGTGCTTGGCTTCACAAAGTAAATAAGGGGTCTCATTGTTTTGTCTTAATCAGTGAGGGAAATATGGGATGTCCTAGTATAATTAGTACTGTTGTTTTTAGTCCTTTCCTGTCCCTGGCTTGTTTTGGGAGTCCCTTTTGTAGCCCAGAATTCTTAGACATGCTAGATCATAACAAGGACCTTTCAGTATTTAAGAATTAATTCCTCTAAATAAGGATTGAAAAATAGAAGGGTATTTCAAGCATTAACATCATAAATCAATATTTTCTTTTTCTGAGAATATTTCTCTGGAAATAGGCCTTGCTGAGGTGGAAAATGGGTTCTCAGAGACTTTCTTTGGGAACATAATGGCTCATACTTAAGCTTCCCTGTTTCTGGCTATTTGATTTAATAATATAATATTGCTCTTCAAATATGAAAAAAATCATTGTATGGAAGAATGTGGTTGTTAAAGAATAGAATGGTTTGGATGGAGAAATTATAAAACTGTGTTTTTATAAAATAGAAGTGAAAGGATCAGAAATCAACAGTATTAAAACAACATGAAGAACTAATCAAATTGTATATACCTGTTACCTCTGAAAATCCCTATGTGGAAATTCTACCTCAATGTTAAAATTGAGAATTTTAAAAAAGATTTGAAGGATAGTTAATGGATAAAAAGTTCAGGAAGGTCAAATGTATGATGTGGCATAGGATTGTGGTTAAAATTAATATGGCATTTAGAATTGGTAGTGTAGTGTTGTATCATGAAAAATCAGAATAATGAATCCAGAATCTGTGGATACATTTGATAGAGATTAAAGTTGAAAAGAAAATAGCAAAGATGCATTACAAAGACAGAAAGGAAATCCTATAGAAAATAAGGAGGTACTTCTTCAGGGAGAATTAGAATGGAGAATTGCATTAAAATTTCAAAGTTGCATTAATGATGTGGTTAGGAACAGTGAGCACTGGTGGAAGTAGTGGAGCTCTAGCTAAGCACAATGTAGGAAAGTGGTGTGGATGAAGGAAAGAGAAGTGTTTCATAACGTGTGTTAATCTTCAGGCAAGTGGGTGTTGTATGTAAATGCTGTGTCATAAAAGGCAAACCTCTAAAAAGAATGAAAAAAGTAGATATTTTTTATAATTCAGATTGGAATAATAGAAGAGAGTTTATTCCCTAGATTTTTTAGATGCTTCTGTTGATGATTTAATTCTGAATAATTACTTGGGGAGAGGGATAGAAAACTTGTTAGTGAGAAACTGATTGTGACATAGGAAACCAGTTTATGGTAGTGTGGGTGTCTGATTAATAGCCCCCAAACATGTTCACATCCTAATACCCATGAATTTATTATCTTATATTGTTACCTTACATTACCTTATATGGTAGAGGGACTTGGTGGAAGTGATTAAATAAAGGATTTTGAAATGGAGAGAATTTACTCGATTATCTGGGTGGGCCCTAAATATAATCACAGGGTCCTTATAAGAGGAAGACAAGATCAGAGAGAGTAGCAGGGGACATGATGATGGAAGCAAGAGGTTGCAGTGGTGCCAGGAAGGGGCCATGAGCCGAGGAATGCAGGCAGCCTCTGAAAGCTGGAAAAGGCAAGGCAACAGATTCTGTCCTAGAGCCTCCAGAAGGAACACAGCATTGCTAACACTCATTTTAGTCCTGTGAAACAGATTTCAGACTTCTGACCTCCAGAACTGTAGAAGAATAAATTTGTGTTGTTTTAAGCCACTAAATCTGTTACAGTGGCAATAGAGAACAGATACAGCTAGTAATTTGCACATAATTCTAACTGTAATTGACTTTTACAATTAAAGTCTGTGAATTTTTCTTCAACTCTGATCTTTGAAAATATCAGAGAAATTTTGAAAGATTCTGATTCTGCATTATGTTCTGCATGTTGTCAAATTCATTTTTCCAGGATGGGAAACTTGGATATGGACTAGATCTGAGGTCATCTGTGCCGTGTAGTTTTGTGGAAAAACACTTTTCACATAATTACCCTCATTTGATCTTCTGAATAAGGGTTTTATTTCCCATTTTACAAATGAGGAAACTCCAAGGTTATTTTTTTAAATGCAGGGTTCTCCTAGAGTATTCGTGATTTGTTGTATGCAGTTAAGGTTCTGATCCATCTGATTTTGTGTGTGTGTGTGTGTGTGTGTGTGTGTGTGTGTGTGTGTGTAAAGAATACGACGAGGAGCTAATGTTTTTTTCTCCAAATGACCAGTATTGTCCCAATATAGTTTATTGAATAATCCATCTTTCCCACACTGATTTAAAATTGTATTGGATTTTTACTTTAAATTGGAACTACAGAGTTTGTACATGAGGTGAGAACTATTATGAGAATAATCTATGTCTCAAATGGAAGAATGTGATGTCTTTTCTTCAGTTTATTTCTGCTTAAACCTTAAGCTTAAATATTTGGCCAGAAAACACAGCCGTCTGTGAAATAACTTACTTGGTAACTCAGAAAAACCACAGACCAAATTACCCTGAAGAACAGTAATACTTTTCTTTAAAAAAGCTCACAGGAATTCCTTTTTTTTTTTTTTTTTTTTTTTTTTTTTTTTTTTTT
>NW_007727208.1:27875-60392 GCF_000696425.1 Galeopterus variegatus
AGCGGGAACCGGTCTATATGTGGGATCCGAACCCTCAGCGGGAGCGCCACCGCGCTCCCAAGCGGCGCACTGTAGCAGTGCACCACCGGGCCGGCCCCTCACAGGAATTTCTGAAACAAAGCAGTCGTCGAGTTTAAAGAATCCTGCACCTGACGAAATCAGCCAATTGAAAGTCCTGCTCTCCAGCACGGTGATAACTTGTAACTGATACAGGATACTGTTCCTGAGCAGCTCACAAAGAGCATTGGAAGAGGAAAGGGACTTAATGTAAATTTAATGCAGTTTCTTAGATCTGATGTTAGAGAGTATCTAACTAATGTGAAAATTCTCTTTCCCTTGTTTTTTTCAATGGAAGAACAACAAAGCATTTATCATTAATAAAGCCTTTTTATGCTGAGCTGACTTTAGAATAAAATAGATTCATTGATTTGCTTTTTTAAAGACAGAATGTCATAAGCATCCTTCTGGTTTGCAGGTCTTGACAATTACCCCTCTTTTTTTCTGAGAAATCAGGAGATATCTTCGGCAAAGATTATCCCTAACAGGTCCCTCATCTCAGGGTTTTAAAATCACGTTGGGAAAACAGACAGATGTATAAAATATAATTACCACATGGTGTGAATAAAACCTTAAAAGAAGTGTTACTCGGGGAGCACAATGTTTTCCCTGGGCCTCTACTTTAGAAGACCTGACTGAAGCAATTACTTGCCTGGGCTGCATCTCTGTAGAGACAATCATCTTAATCTTAGGAAAATGTTTGCCAAGCCTAACTACTATAACAATTTAATGCTGTTAAATGACAGTTTGTGGGATAAGTTTAGGGTATAACTTCTATTTGTGTTTCTAATCAAGGTTCTGATGTTACTGAATTATTTTTTTTCTTTCTTATCTGTACCTGAGATGAATATATTAGAATGGAAAGGACTCATTTGCTTGTTAAACCTCTTTGCTACCTGTAAGCTTACCTATACAGAATTGGAATGCTGACTATTAGGGGCAAAGGAGGTTGAGGGGGAATGAAGGCATCTATACCAAAAGGAATTTTAATTTGATCAAAGTGATGCCAGAGGAGAGGGTCTATGGAAGCCTGATAGCAGGCCTCAAACCATCCCACCCTCTCACCAGGTTCTTGACTCCACTGTGGGGAAGAATTCAAGAGCAGAGTCACAGTACAAAGTGAGAACAGGTTTAATGTAACGAATAAGAGATACAGATTTCACAGAGAGAGCTTATCATAGCTCCAGAGACTGAGCAGGGCCGGCACCAAGTGTTAATACAAAAAACAAATACACACTTAAAGTTTCATACAGAGTGCAGGCTGGCTCAAGAGAGTGAGCAGCCGCTTGCCGAAAGTAAGTTTGATACAAAAAGAAAGCATCCACACCTCAGCTAGCAAAGTGTGAGTTGGCCCCAGGAAAGTGAGCAACAATCACAGCAAGTTTAAAAATAAGAAATACACATTTACAGACAAAGAGCAGTCTGGCCCCAGGGTGAACAGCAGCCTGCTAAAGGCAAGTTTGATATGAAAAAAAAAGAAATATGCAGCTGAGGCGAAGTGCGAGCTGGCTTCAGGAGAGTGAGCAGCAGCCCTGCCTTCTTCCAGCATTCCACTTTTATACTTTTGCTAATACGTATTCATGCTATCTAGTGAATATTTAACTAAGGGGGTGGTTCCCTGTTATGTAGAATGCTCGATTGGTCTCCTATTAGGGCATGTTCATTGGTTAAATCCTATCACATGCACCAGACATATTCAAGAATATTCTGTGCTCTTTAGTGCCTCTAGTGGAAGGCAATTTAAAGGATAAACTCCACTTTACTGAGCATGCTCAGCTATTAGGGTTCTATAACCCTTTCTACTGAGCACACCACCTACTGGATTTGCCTTAATCAGTCCCGAGGTCTCAATTTCCCTGTGTTGGTGCTGAAAATAAGTCCAAGAAGCAACAGTAACTCCCCTCTAGGGAAGGGCCTAAGAAAGGGGCCTGAGACCTTGGGGAATGGCTTGAAACCCAGAGGTCTATCCTGAAATCTGAACCCAGGGAAACCAAGCACCTCCTATCTCAAAAGGAATTGCCTGTGACTCCATCCTGACAGTGTTTGGTTGAAGAAGATATTTGGAGAAGATATGTTACTGTCAACATTTTAAAATCAGTTTCTGAGTTGTGAGCCCCAAATTTCTAATGATAATCATTATCATTACCACCCCTTATTAAGTACTTACTATTAGATAGCCTTCTGACTAAATACCTAGCATACATTATCTCATTTACTCCTCAGGAGAAAGGTAGATGTTATTATCCCCATTTTACAGATGAAAAAATGAAGACTCAGAGGACTAAGTATTTTTCTCAAGATCATGTAGCTAGAAGTTGTAAAGCCCATATTCCAACCTGGGTTTGTCTAACTCACGGCCATGTTCTGAAATACTGTCCTATATTTGCAAGGCTACATAGGTCTTTCTATCAGAGAGGACTTAAGTGTATCTCCCCTTTATAATTAATTCAACCCTTTATTGCTCCAAAATAACACACCTGCCAGTTTGCCAGATATCCTGACAAAGCTGAATAAAAATTTTTCTCTCCAGAAATTGCACTTTGGGGCTTGATTTAATTTCCTCCAAGAAGAATAGGCCAGCTTGAGGAGCAGCTCTTGTACAAGTAAACATGACTACTCCATTAACCTACCTGGAGAAAAAAGTTAAGGAAAATGTAAGGATATCTATAACATTTACAGATCTACTACCAGTCTTTCATCCATCAGTAAGAACCATCTGTGGAGCAAAGCCTTGATCTTGATATAATACCTCCCAAGCTTTTAAAAGTCCTTATCACAATATCACTGCAAGACCTGAGTGGGCAAAAATGGGCTCATGATAGTGTAGCAGAGGGGGAGGAAAACCTTTTCCTCTACCCTTTCAGGTTTCATGGCTGGGGGCTGTGGATTAAGCTGACAGAAGATCAGTTAACAGGAGAAAAGGCATACAAATTTTATTGATGCTAATATTTCTACGTGCATGCGGCTTCACAGAAAAGAAATGGTTAGACTTAGGGCTTATATACCTAACAGTAGGGGAAAGAGAGGGGGAAGAAAATGGGAAGGACAAATCGGTTTTTAGGAGTACAAATTTGTGGTAATGTTTGTCTTTACAGGTATGAATGATCTTTCTGTCTTCTTCAGGACCATAAAACCCCCTTGGAGAGAGAATTTATGGTAGCTCCTAACCCAGAATTTGCTGGTTCTAGTCAGAAAAGGGGAGCTCCTAAAAGGCTTCTTTCAGCATCTGTTGAATCTCAAATATCTTCAGCTTAAAATAATCTTTATATCAACTCTAGGTTCCAAGTGGGTCACCACAATAGAGCAGTTCAGCATAAGGAATACTGCAGAGGATCTCCATGTTCTGGTCACTGTATTCCCACTGTAATTTATAGCATATAGCTTCTAGATAAGCTGTTCAGGTGCCTTCCCGTAGTCACACAGGAAGATAAGCATGTTCTTCTCTTCTCTAGGCAAGGTCTTATGATTGCTTTAAATAGCAACTAGACACATTGGCTAATTACTGTCAGTAAGGACAGCTCAGTTATGCCAAAACCAAATTCAAACGTCTTTATCAGCCAATCTCCAACATCTTTTAGTAGTAGACATCTTTTGAAGTCTTTTAAAAATCATTGATTGGGGCTGGTTGTTAGCTCAATTGGTTAGAGTGTGGTGCTGATAACACTAAGGTCTAGGGTTCAATTCCAGTACTGGCCAGCTACCAAAAACAAAACCAAAAGATAAATAAAGAAAATAAATATTAATCAAAAAGTCAAGTCAGGTATTTTCATGGAGTGTGTTTTAATTCAATCTTCTAGAAAACTCATAGCATTGAGTATTGCAGAAAACCAAAACATTTAAAGATACCCACATAAAGGTTTTCCAGATTCAATTTCAATGATCAGTAGTTTCTGCCTAAAAATCTGACACAGTCACCTCTTTCACCTGTGGCATTTCATGTAAATATTTGTTTATACATTTGACACTTCTATAGAAAAACTTTCTGAGGCTGTCTGAAACCCAGCTCCAAGCAGTTATCTGGGGAAGAACACATGTTAAATTCTTTGGTTTTCATTATAAAATATCATTTTGTCACCTCCATGTCGGGAGTCTAAACTGAGAGAAGACTTCTTTCACCCAGGAGCACTGAATGCCTGCACTTCAGGTGCCTCTGTAATTTATCTGCAATGATTTGCTCTTTAGCTGTTGTCACAACTAGGCTGATATATTTGATATTTAAAAAGCACTAAGTCATTCATTCCTAGATGTGAGTAATTATCAGCCTCACCTGAAAAACTGCTTAAAACCTGGGTCTGATTCAGCAGATCTGAGGCCTTGGAATCAGAATTGTAAAAAGTCCTCAAATGATTACATCCTTAGCCAGCCTTGTAAAACTGCTCTTCAGTGCCTTTTAAATATGTTGTACAGATTACTTTATGTAACAATGCACACAAAATAATTTCTCTTCGAGTTTAGCCCTAGCAAAAAGTTTGTTCTGACGAATTGTCGTGTTTCATTTTCTTATGTAATGGCGGTTGGGTAACTCATGGTTCTTTTTTCCTTGCATACTGGGAAGCTCACAGATAAGTTTCATAGAGGCTTCAGGCAGTTGCTTTTCTTAGCTTGGGTTTTTTGTTTGTTTGTTTTTGGTTTTTTTACCATTCTAATTACATTGCACTTGCTCTTTACTGTCAGATTAAGGGTTTTATTGTACCCAACTTTTTTGTTTTTGTTATCTATTTCAATTCTTTTTAAAAGGAGGTCATGTTGTAAATAACAAACAAGATTTAGAGCAGGACTAGATAGCATCTATTCAAAAGGATAAAATCATTACTTTTTTGTGTCGTTCTGCTGATACACCAGAGGCCTGGCATATTGGACTAAATTATGCCTGCAGAATTATTTTGTAATTGTGATAATGATGAAGTGTTTTAGACTTTAAAACAAGATTTCATCAAAATACTTCAGTACAAATTCTCATAATGATGTAATTAATACATTATTTCTTGCAGAAATATGAGTAAAGCTTAACAGCTAAAAAGCTCCCATGGTTTATTGTTTACCTAGTATGTAAATGTAGATATTTGATATATGCTTATTTTAAGAAGGGCTTAATGAGTTCTTCCATGATTAAGAGGATTTAGCAAGACAAAATTAATAAGAAAAGTCTGAGAAAAAAAGGCAAAGCATTAGGAGTGTGGTTGGCACAAGAGTATCATATTGTCTTGCTGAAATGGGCCAAAATTTTAACTTTCTAGCAGCCTACAGTAAAGGAAAATTCTCTGCTTGATAAGTGAGAAGTATTGTGTTTGTGACAACAAATCTAGAAAAATTTCTATTTCCTATAGGATCTTATGGAGAAAGCACTCAAGTGGCTCATCTTTTCTCTTAGTTGGTACAGTTATGCAATACTAGTAAATTATAATGCACATCAGATGTTTAAATGAAGTGGTTAAGTTTACGAAATTTCTCATACCATCAAATAAAAGCGGGGGGAAGTGAAAGAGTATATTTTCTTTATTTAGGATGATACACAGCAAATCTTTGTCTTTTTATATGGTTTGACTACTAGTGCTGCTAGGCTGTGGTTTGCCCTTTTGCCAATTAGTACAAAGGGTCCCTTCTAGGCAAATCCAGTATCACTGTATTTCCTTCCCACTCCCCAGCTCTCCTGTCTTATCCCGGGGTATCTTAGTGCACAATCTGCCCAAAAGTATCTGGAGGCCATGACATAAGTATCTATTAGGCGGTTTGGGAAATAGCCAGCTAAGTGGCTTCATGTTTCATACTATATTTTTCTTTAGTGATTAGAACTTTATACCTTTATACAGTGCTTTTTTTTTTTTTTCCTTTTTTTGTCTTTTTTCATGACCGGCAACGGGATCACAACCCTCGGTGTTGCCCCCGCACCTCGCTCAGCTAGTGAGCGGGAACCGGTCTGTATGTGGGATCCGAACCCTTGGCGGGAGCGCTGCCGCGCTTCCCAAGCGGCGCACTGTAGCAGTGCGCCACCGGGCCGGCCCTATACAGTGCTTTTTGAACTTAAGTATACGTGTATTAGAATCATCTCAGAGCTTCTCAAAATTGCAGATTTCTGGATTCCACAACCTTAGATTTTAATATAGTAAATCAATGGTTGAAACCCAGGAAACTGCATTTTAACAAGCATGATAGGTGATTCTCATCTGAGAAAAGCTGGCTTCAGGGTAAATAGTACAGGTTTAAAAATCATACAGACATGGTTTTGAATCATTTTATCATTATTTTAAATTGTGTTATCTTGGACAAACAAGTTAATCTTTCTTTGCCTCAGTTTCTTCAGTTGTAAAGTGAAAGTTAAAAATTTCTTGAGCACAGGGTTATTTTAAGGATCAAATGAGATTAAATGTCCTACCACAGCACCTGGCAGATAGTAAGCCTTTAGTAAGTGTTGACTATTATTGTTATCACAATATACTCTTGAAGCTTGACTCAGTATAGCACCAACCATAGGAAAGTTTCTGTAAGTTTCTGCAGCACTTACTTTTCTTTTATATAGGATTTAAAAGTGCTTTCCATCACTGGTCCTTCACACTCCAAAAGGAAATCTCTTGCTTACTTTTTTGAAGACCTTAGATACAGAGTAACTATCCTTTTTGCTTATTGTTTACATTCTTGTTACCATCCTGATTTTACTCTATTATATTCAGATCTCACTATGTCATTTATCCAGTTTTCCAAATGTGAACAACAGTGATTTTTTTTTAAAGAAAGTTTCTCTTTGGTCCCAACCATATAATTATGGAAAACTGTTGCAAACAATTTTTGCCTAAACAAACTGAAAGGCACCTGCCTGATAAAATTGGAGGAAATTGAGGCAGGGGAATGCTTTCAGTTAAGGCACTACCAATGCAATTTGAATGGGCTAGACATTAATTAGGACACAAGGGGCAACTTAGAGAGAATCTCAGCAAATCATATAACTTCAGCATTACTTTGCAGAAAATAAGTTTTTCCTGTTGAAGGAGACTGTGGGGCACCTTATAGTTGTATGAAATGGAAACAGACACAAATTATTTTTAAAGAGATGTGTACATTTATATGTAATGTTTCTATCTCAAAGAAGGATAAGTAATTACAAATTCCACATGGCTAACTCAAAGTGAAGAACATTTTGTCATTTGAAAAAGTAAAATAAAGTTTTATTCGTTCCCGGGTTTAGGCACCAAAAATCCCAAAATCAAACCAAACAAAAAACCAAAAAAACCTAAACCAACCAACCAACCAACAACCCCCCCCCCCCCAAAAAAAAACCCAAAACAAAACAAACATACAAAAATAAAGTTTTGCCCCAAGGGCTCTTGTAGATGCTGGAATGCCAAGAAGTTTCTGAATAAGACAAATATGTGGGTCCAGCATTTTCCATTTATTATATTTTGTCTCCTCCTCTCCTTTTTACTTACATCCTTTTCCAGTACACATTCTTCAAACTGTCTTTTGGAAAATATGTGTGATTTTTCCAACCACCTCATCTGGGCTATTTTTCTGGCTCAATTGTAGTAAAGAATTCAACATCAGTGATAGTGACTGGAAAAGAAATACAAAAGAGGACCCACACTGAAGCATTTTACTAGAAAATTAGTTGCAAAATCACATTACTTATGGAAATTATGTGTACATTTATTAAAATAGTGTTAAAAATCCAAGTCCCCTACCTATTCCCTTCCCTTTTTTCTTTTCTTTTTCTTTCTTTTTACATTTTAGCCGTTCTTAAGTGTATAGTTCAGTGGTATTAAGTACGTTCATGTTGTGCACCCTTACCCCTTTTGATGAAGAATCTAGGACTCGTCTTCTTACCAGTAGATTCTTGAGGAGTACAACAGACCTTCGCAGAAAGAACAATCATCATGAGAGATGGTTTTTACCTTCCTTTGCACACTTAGGTAGAGGCATCTGACAGCTGTGAACACCTGTAGCTGGGAAAAGAATCATGGCAGTTCTGGGGATGGGGATTTCAAAGACTCTAAAATGTGGCTCTGACTATCCGGTGCCCTGTTTTTGGACTTCAGACTCTATTCTTTTAGACTCTAGGCATGAAGTTTCTTGAGCATTCACACAGATAATTAGGCTGCAACAGGGGCAGGCTCCTCTTTATCAGCAGCAAGCTATTATTTAGTCGCAGCTCTATGTAGAATAACAAGCAGTGGCAAAGTCATGGCCCTAAAGGGCCTAACAGGAAAAGGGATATATACATTAATATATAGATATAAATTGGAGGTAACACAAATCTTGAAGACAATGTATTGCTACAGAAATTCAGAAAACTGTGTATTTTCTGCAAGCTGGGAAGATTTGGGCCTAATTGTTACAATGGGTCTGCATCCACTTAATATAAATTTTAATTGAAATACTATGAAATCAAATCGATGAAATAAAAAATCTCACTTTATGTGCAAAATTTGAAATTATATTATGTACCAAAGGAAAAAAAACTGAAGGGATTATATCATTTCAAAACTAGTCTACAAAACTGTTTCTGTTAATACCACATAATAGCTCCACTATAGGTAAAAGATAAATACCCAACATCCCTTGTCAGTCTTCTGGAGAAATAGGTTCTGAATTATGAGAGCTACAACTAATGAATGCTCCTCAGGAATGCTTTTCTCTGTGAAATGCACTGCCCTCGTACTCTGATATTCTTAAAGGCAATTGGACTAATTTTTCTGCATTATTTTCTTCTTTTTCTGGAGGAAGCACAGCTACTCTAGTATAACAGAACAAACCTTCCTGTACATACAATGGAAATATCTTGCAAAATGTAAACCTCTTGTGTGAAAGCTTAAATTCTCAGGATCTCTCTCTAATGGCCAAAGATGAAAGACCATGGCTGTGAAGTGTCTCTCATCTTCGCTTCCTGTGAATGAGACCAATTCAGGAATTGAAAAATAGAACCCCACGTTGATAAGATAGAACTCTGTTGCTAAGACTGCAAGATTTATCAAGAAAGTGGTCAATGGTTTATAGTGGTCAATATATTAAAATGATGGCTAATCTCACCCAGAAGCATGGAAAAATGTATGCAACTCAACCATTGCTTATTGATTAAAAACCTAGTTCACAGCATCAGTTCTGAGTTGACTTGAGGGCTACACACTCTCCCTTTCTGACTAAATTCAAACAGTGGCTTTAATTGACAATTTTTTTTTCTGAATTAAGATCACTTGGGCCCCACCTAAGTGCTGAGGTCTACTTTGGGTTTGTTGGAGAATGCCCACCCAACAGTAATTGTTAGAGTGATTCAATCCCCTTGACCAGCGGACATTAGAGGATGAATGAGAAAGGGGAATATGTTAACTTAGAATAGAGGAAAATAATAGCATGAGACATTGCTACACTGTGACATTTTGCAACATGTAAATTATAAATAATGTACAAATTTGCACCAATTACTTGATTTGAGAGCTCAAAACTTTTTGTAATGGGTTTGAAGCACGAAGCACAGTAATTATAGTCAGGGTGAGGTTTTCACTTTCAATGATGATTATTCCCTTTGGGCTGAAAAGCAAGTTTGAGTCCAGGCAATAAAGAGTTTTTAATGCCATGCCAAGGCATTTGACCACTCTTTCTTTTCTGTTTTCCACTGTCTTGCAGACCAGATGACGTGCTCCTGCATCGCACCCATGATGAGATTGTCCTCCTCCATTGCTTCCTCTGGCCCCTGGTGACATTTGTGGTGGGTGTTCTCATTGTGCTCCTGACCATCTGTGCCAAGAGCCTGGCAGTCAAGGCAGAAGCCATGAAGAAACGCAAGTTCTCTTAAAGGGGAGTAGGCTTGTGGAAAGCAAAGCACAGAAGCTGTATGCGTGGGCACACATCAACCTGCAGAGCTCGCGTCTCCTGGCACAGGAGATGGAAGGGGCCACGACAGGTCTCTGAGAGGCTCCTCCTTCAGTGGCAGCAGAAACAGGCACAATAGGAAGACTTGGGACCTCATAGCTTGTATTCCATGTGTTGTAGCACTGGCTAAGGGTAAAGCTCTTAGCTGTATGGAGTAACCGTTTCCAAAAACCCTATAAGAAGTTAATTTTCTTTGGAAAGTAACAGTATATTATTTGTACAATGTAGTATACAAACCATTATGATTTATGCTACTTAAAAATATTAAAATAGAGTGGTCTGTGTTCTTTTTTATTTCCTTTTTTATGCTTAGAATACCAGAGTAAATAAAAAGGTCTTCTGGGTTTCATTTGATTCTGCTAGATTAAACTTCTACTTGACAGTGAGGATCCCTGCAGAAGTCTTGACCTTACTGTATAACTGTCAGTTTTCACTATTAAAGAGTCCCTTTTGACTCTCACTTGAAAAGAAACACTGTACTGGTAACTTGGTCTCCAATCACTTCTGTATCTCTTCAGCAGGAGACCCTCAAAGATTGGGAAAACATATCCTCCAGCACCTGCCTTTGCCTTTTCATTATTTTTCACCAGATTGATTCTTAAGAGAGGGAAATAATTTGGAAGAAGGCTTGTCCTAGCTCTAAGGCTTCTTTATTCATCTGTTCGTGTTATTTTTGATGGATTTTTATCTCTATGCAATAGAATATACGTGATGTGAAGGACATTCTTCAGCTTGGTTAAGTGCTGTTTTCAATTTTTTAGGTCAGGAAAAAAATTCAAAATCAGTTCAAGCATTTTGTTTTCTTTGTCCTCGCCTTAATGTTATGGGTGTTAAAACAGGAAGATTGCTGTGGTTCGGTTTGCTGGGACAAACCTGTAGATGCAACCCAGCTCACACCAATGCTGCGGCTGAACTATCTATGCCTTATCAAAAGCTCATTGTGGAGACCGTGCTTCTTTGCATCTATTCATAAACTCAAATTCCAAATATCAATCACAGGTCTTCAGTGAATATCAAACCTATCCTAGTTATTTACCATGTAGAATCAAACCTTTGTTTAGATAACATGTACATTTTTAACAGAGGAACTATCAACAACATAATTTCTTTTTGCTTCTGATATTCTTCAGACACGCTTCTATTAAAATAAGGCAAATTGAGAATTTAAGGACCAGTTCCCCTCAATTATTTTTACAGGTTTAGTTATATAAATTATATATACTAATATATATATATATATATATATATATATTTAGAACTTATATATATATTAAGGAATGATGATTTCCTGACTTCCAGTCCACATACCAATGTTTTCTTAATTTTAGAATGTAAGTAATTGAGAGTCATACTTTTCTATGGAAGGGTGTTGGATGAGTCCGATCATTTTTTTCTAATTCAAGTGTTGCAGGTTTCACTGGGGAACAAGGCCGTGAACACACTATTTATGACATCCTTTGAAGCAGCTACAGTGTCTTGACTTCAATCCCAGTTTTCTGTTGCAGCATCCTCGTTGTCTTAGCAACACAGTGAACCATTCTGAAGCATAGAGTAACACGAAACTGGGAATCAGAGAAAATCCTTATCTTTGCATCACATTGTGGGAGATGAAGTCTACGTTATTTTATCTTTGTCCAGTTACCAATGATTAATTGATTACAGAGAGTAGATAAAACTTAATAGTGCATGTACATATGTATGTGTTGGAAAAAAGACAATTGATATATATCAGTCTGACTTTTCATTTATGTTTGATACTCATACGTTTATATTAACTAAATGCTTCCATTTAGGCCCAAAGAGTATACACAACTGTATTCTGTAGGTTGGTTTTTGGAAAAGAGGAAAAGCACACTGAATTCATGCAGTTTTAGAATCTTACTTGGAATTAGAGCTGGTTAAATTTGAGGCTCCTTAATTATAATGGTAAAACCCAAAAGAACAAAAAGAAGACATTTTAAGATTATAAAAGGTAAAGAAGCTTGACTTCTCAATATTTAATTCTCTTTTTGTAAAAGTCAGAAAATGGTCTAATCAGCTGCAACAAAGAGACCTCAAAATATGATGGCTCATCTAAGACAGAAGTTTATTTCTTCCTGACACAGAAATCCAGAAATAGTTGAGATGTCCAGGGCGGGTAGGGCAATTCTGTTTCACAAGGTAATCAAGGGATCTAGGATTTGTCTGCTTGTTGTTCTTTCATTATCAAGGATGTTGTTCATTCCATGGTCAAAGCTGGCTCACAGAAGCACCTCCACTTTCCAGGCTGTGAAAAGAGAGGAAGCTATTTCCTTTTAAGAAAGTTTCACCCATCACTTCTGCCCATGGCCCATTCATTCATGAGTACTTAGTACATAGCTATACCTAGCTTCACAGAAGGCTGGGGCATGTTATCACCAGCTAGATGGACATGTGCCCTGCTAAAACTCCAGGGAAAGGGTTCTATTACTCAAAGGGAAAAAGAAAGAATGAATACTAGAGTAAAAGACAAGAATGATGGACAGCAGTCAGTGGCTCACACCATGATGAAAATCTGCTGAGCAGGCATGGCAAAGATCCCTTGCTCTGGCAGGAAGTAAGTTCCTTGGTTAAACTATGACTGCTCCCTGGAAGAAACTCTCTTGTTCATTGTCTTTTGTGGCCCCTTGTTTGATCTTTAGGAAATTCCTGCTCATCAGCCTCCATGGCCACATCTGAAAGCTTTTGCAGCCTCCCTGCCTACTGCTGCAGATTTATGGACCTAAATTTCCTTAGAGATTAAACAAACAGGCTTTTATAGCCCATGGTTATAGCTCATTTGACTGTAATAAAGACTCTGAGTCCATTTTTGATATTTGTTGACAGCTTTCAAGCCTCACCATTCCCCTTTCTCCTTATGCTCCACATCTGGGCAAACCGATAGAAGCTTGGGTGCCTCCTCCTTTGTCCCCAGCAAGAAATTCCAACCCTACAAACCCTGGCCTGCATGCAGGAATCTTCACCCCAGCCTCACACTCCAAGAACAATAAAAGCCAAACCAGATAGATAAGCCATTTCCGGATCTGCTTGGGACCCAGTTGTGTCTCCCCGGAAAGTTGCAGTATGTGAGTAATAAACCTTTTCATTTCTTCTTGGTGTGTATGTGGCATTATCAGTCTCAACATCGTGACCAAATTTACAGTATCTACTATGAATTTTGGGTTGGAGGGTTGTTCATCTGGCATATTAAGATTGATCACAGCATTGGTGACATATTTTCATAAAAAATATAGTGGGTTTCTGGTCCATTTGCTTTCAGTCAGTTCATGTGAAAGTAAACACAGCCAAAGTGCTACTCTGGCTATAGCTCTTAAACCAGCAGCATCTTATTTATTAGTCACTGTGCTTAACCCATACCTCCATCCATCAATTTAATGACAGGCACTTTGAAACCTTCTGGAAGTATGAGTTTAAGTGGGAATGCAACGTCCTTCATCTGGTCTTTTCTGCTGAGCCTACTCCCATTATCTGGCCATTAATACTTAATGGAGACTCTTGAGAAAGTCTCTGAATAATCATCACATCTCCTGCTGTTTGGAGTGTAGAAGCCATTGGACTTCAGAGCATAGGCACAGCTTCTGCAAAAAGCTGTGCTACCTACTAGCAAGTTAGTTACTGTTTTTGTTTTTTTTGTCTCACATCAACTATTTTTCATATTACCTTACTAAACAACAACAACACAGCTTCTGCAAAAAGCTGTGCTACCTACTAGCAAGTTAGTTACTGTTTTTGTTTTTTTTTTGTCTCACATCAACTATTTTTCATATTACCTTACTAAACAACAACAATCAACAGCCAATACACATCAACCCTCTCATTTTTTCTAACCACTCTCCCCATGGCTAGTCTGCCTTCCAAGTTGTTGCTGATGACAGTTTTACTGAATGGTTAGTCCAAATATAATAAGGGTCTCTAGTTTTCCATCCTGCAATATTGTTTTCCTTGCTGCCTGCTGCCTGGCAACAATATCAAAGCCACATATTTTAGATTTTTGTTATGACAGCAGTTTTCCATTTCTATGTATTAGTTGGCTAGAGCAACATAATAAAATAGCGAAACCTGGGAGGCTTAAACAACAGAAATTAATTTCCTCACCATTCTGTAGGGTAGAAGTCCAAGATCAAGCTAGTCTCCCTGGTCCTAATCTCCTCTTTTTCTGTTGACACCAGTCCTATGGGATTAGGGACTAACCCTTATGACTTTATTTAATCTAACTACCTTCTTAAAGGCCCTGTCTCCAAATACAGTTACATTGGGGGTTAGGGCTTCAACCTATGAATTTGAGCGGGGGTTACAATTCAGTTCATAACATCCTGGTACCAAATTGAAAACTATTAGGACATAGGCTAAGCCACTGTGACAGAGAGACTCCAAACTACAGTAGTTCAAATAAGATAATTGGTTTTCTTTCATGTAGCCATCCAGAACAGTCCATAAAGTTATTCCTGGACTTATATTCCTTCCACAGAGTTTTTGCCATTCCCTAGAGTGTCATCTTCATGATGGTCAGCCCATGGGAGTGGATAAAGAAAGTAAAGGGCAAGCACATACTTTTTTTTCAATTTTATCTATATTTATTTTTGTGGGGTACAGTGTGTTGTTTCAATACATGCATATGCTGCACAGTGATTCACTTAGTGTAGATAGCATAGTTTTGTACCAGTTAGTGCACTACTTCTTCTTCCCCCATCCCCAACCCCTTCTCTCCCAGCCTCTGGTGTCACATATTTGCCTTTTTGTGCCTGCCTTACTTCACTTAACATGATGGTTTCCAGTTACATCCATGTTGCTGCAAATTATCAGATATCATTTCTTTTTATAGCTCAGTAGTATTCCATTGTGTACATATACCACGGTTTTTTAAATCCACTCATGTGTTGATGGACACTTAAGCTATTTCATCTCTTGGCTATTGTGAATAGCATTGCAATGAACATGGGAGGGCAGGTATCTCTTCAATACATTGATTTCATTTCCTTTGGGTATATATCCAGTAGCTAGCACATAAGGTAGACCTGTTTTTAGTTCTCTGAGGAAACTCTATATTGCTTTCCATGTAGCTGTACCAATTTACATTCCCACCAGCAATGTAGGAGAGTTTTTCTCTGCATCCCCGTCAGCATTTGTTATTTTCTGTCTTGTTGATAATAGACATTCTAACTGGGGTGAGATGATATGTCATTGTGGTTTTAATTTGCATATCCCTGATGATTAGTGATTTCGAGCATTTTTTTTCATGTGATTTTTGGCCATTTGTATGTCTTCTTTTGAGAAATGTCTGTTCAGGTCTTTCATCCATTTTTTAATTGGGTTATTTGTTTTTTTGCTGTTGTGTTGAGTTACTTACATAATCTGGATATTAGCACCTTGTCTAATGTGTAGTTTGCAAACACTTTTTCCCATTTTGTAGGTTGTCTTTTCACTTTGTTGATAGTGTTCCTTGCTATGCAGAAGCTTTTCAGTCTGATGTAGTCCCATTTGCAGATTTTTGCTTTAGTTCCCTGTGCCTTTGTAGTCTTGCTCAAAAAAGCACTACCCACTCCCATTTTGTGTGGCATTTCCCTTATGATTTCTTCTAGTAGTTTCATAGTTTTGTGTCTTAAATTTAGATCTTTAATCCATTTTGACTTGATTTTTTGTGTATGGTGAGAGATAGGGGTCTAGTTTCAATCTTCTGCATGTGGATATCCAGTTTTTCCAGCACTATTTATTAAAGAGGCTGTCCTTTTCCCACTGCATATTCTTGGCACCTTTGTTGAAAATCTGTTGGCTGTAAGTGCATGGGTTTACTTCTGGACTCTCTATTCTGTTCCATTGGTCTATTTGTCTATTTTTATGCCAATGCCATGCTGTTTTAGTCACTATAGCTTTATAGTATATTTTGAAGTCAGGAAGTGTGACTGCTCCAACTTTGTTCTTTTTGTTGAAGATGACTTTAGCTTTACGGGGTCTTTTGTGGGTCCATACAAATTTTAAGATAAGTTTTTCCATTTCTGTGGATAATGTCGTTGGTGTTTTGATGGGGATTGTGTGAATGTAGAGATTGCTTTGAGTAATACGGCC
The DNA here is from genome assembly GCF_000696425.1 of Galeopterus variegatus. Taxonomy (NCBI): domain Eukaryota; kingdom Metazoa; phylum Chordata; class Mammalia; order Dermoptera; family Cynocephalidae; genus Galeopterus; species Galeopterus variegatus. The sequence continues at coordinate 43,872 of NW_007727208.1, forward strand.
ATTTTGATGATGTTAATTCTTCCAACCCATGAACATGGGAAGTGAGGCAGAAGTTGTTCAATTCTACATATATTATTTTGGTGAGAAATTAGCTGCAAAGGAGCCTCTTGCTGAGCAGTCATGCCTTCAAAAATCTGGGACATGTTTTTAAAATGAGGAAAGGGAGGTGAACAAGAAGAAAACTAATCCATTCCTTACTACAGTTCTCTTGTCTACATTGTACATATTGACATAAATAAACTGTGTTGAGTGTGATAAGAAAATTGGGCCTAAAAAGAATGATTACTTTCTGAAATTTAGATAATTCTTTCCAACATTTTATTTTTCTAAAATTAAAGTTTAATTAAATTAGTTTAATTCATTTTCTGATTAAAGTCAGATTAATCAGAATTTTCTTAAAAACTAGTAAGAGGGGGGAAAAACAGTAAGAGAAACTTTGTTGTTCTGCTAAAGAGGAAGATATCCCAGGAAGATAAGGGGAGAGGGCTACCTTATGCAGGATGGGGTATAGAAGTGGGGCTTAAGAACAGCCAGTAGAGTTTGGATTACTTAAAGGATATATACAATAGAATACGCAAACTGTTTTTTAAAAAATAAGAATTTCTGTCTTTCTAAAAGCATTTCAGTTGTAAGGAAAGTATTACATTTCCTAGAATGTGGAAGATTTAAAAATTGTTGGAAATATTCAGAAGGATAGACAGGGTGTCAGAAAGAGAACAAAGATATAACGGCTTATTAGGGTGAAACTGGCCTCTTACGAGGAATTACCTAAGGAAAGGAGGCAGGGAATACGGGATTTGGGGTCAAAGAGCCCGAATATGAATTCTGGCTCTCCCTCTCACTAGCTCTGTGATCTTGGGCAATTAGCTCAGTTATCTCAACTATAAAATGAGGCTGGTATTGATACTATGTCAGTGGAGAGGATAAGATGGGACAATGTTGGGGACATATTTAGCACAGTGCCTTGTTTGTAAATACTAACAATCATGATTATAATAATTATGATGGTAGTGATGATGGTGATGATGATTGGGGGTATAGCATTTTATAGTTCAGTAAAAAGGAAAAATGGCTTCAGAACTAATTTTTTCTAAAAATATGTGTTTTTATTTCTCAGGTACTTCTTACTTAGTCCCTATCAGTCTGAGACCAAACCAATACTGGGATTTTCCTTTTGTGAAGTTCTATCATTGGATATTTTTTATTTTCTTTTCTCCAATTCAAAAGAAATTACCTCTGTAGTTATTGTCTATTTAAGAAGGTACGATTCTTCTGAATTCTCTATTTTATTCAATATTAATACACTGCAGTTTTGAAAGTTTCTACTTTATACTTAGCAATTTCCAGCATTATTAAAAGATGTGTCTTCTCTTTGATGCAAAGCAATTACTGGAATTCTTTCTTTTCTCAGAGACAAAATCTAAAGAACATGATCTTCTTTGCCTGGTCTCTCTGGACAACACTGAAAATGACTGGGGTGGTTTTTGCATGATTAATGCATCCTCTAAGAAGATGTGACATTTCTATATCCAAAAAGTTTAAAATATATAAAATATATTCGGTGTCTCATTAGCAAGTCTCTGACCCAGAGTAACATTTACAAAGGATTTTTCCTCTGCGATTCTAAAAGCACAATTAATGAGGTCGATGAATATCATATAAGCTCTATGTATGTGGCTGGTGGAAAAAGATCCAATTAGGGCTTGGGCTTCCAAATGACATCTAGAGGCAATGAGAAATTCAAATAAGACCACCCTGAGTCTATGGGGGAACTGATGGTGTTTTAAGTTTGGAAGAAATGCTTTTATGTTTTTGAAACTCATTGATGTTAAAGGTCAGAAGAGTTCTAGCGTTGAGGGTAGTGGAGGTGTAGTGAGAATTAGTGAGATCAAATCAAGAAACATATATGTTGATGTCAGGGGAAGTGCCTGGTTAAATGTCAGCTCTTATTCACAGCAAGTAGAGGTGTCCAGTCTTTTGGAGCCACAGCCAAAGGCACTACACACATTGCTCCACTTCAAGAACCTGAAAATTCTTTTCTCTTCACCCAGTTATTCAAGTGTCTGTAAGTCACTAAACAGTGTAGGGGTCGCTTTTAGACATTAGTCCTATTTACGGGACAGAAGTTATTGAATTTGCATCTCTGCTAAGGATGGCTGGGTAGAAGAATGCAGGTAGTGTATACCCCATCAGAAAAGTAACATGAGGAAGATTCTTGGTAGAAGTATGGCAGTAGTTTCTGAGCCTGGGGGTGGGGTGGGAGAAGTACCTAGTTAAGAGCTCATTCTCTGACCCACCCAACTGACTCTGCCCCCAAACAACAACACATACACATTTTTGTTCTTTGTAAGAACAGTGCCTGAAATCCAGCTTGATCAGCCATGGCATTAGGATGGGAGGGGACCTAGAACAGACCATGGGGAAGTGAGGAAGAAGTCTCTGATTGCGATGATGTTGATGAGTTCTTGAGGATGTCTTTCTGCAGATACATAGCTGCCTACTCTTATGACAGTGGGCTACAGAATACAGCCAAAGAAACATTTACTAAGCCAGGGGGGTGCATAGTACTATCCTAGGTAGAATATTACTCAGTTAGTATTAGATGTATTTCCTAGATTTTATTTGAATGGTCTCAGCTGTGATTCCCAAAGGCTGGCTGGTTAGCTCAGCAGGTTAGAGTGCAGCCTTATAACACCAGGGTCACAGGTTTGGATCCCTGTCCCAGCCAGCAGTCAAAAAAAAAAAAGAGGAAAGAGAATCAGCTGTGATTCCCAGATCTATTATCTCTTGCCTTCACCGTGCAGCCTTATAACACCAGGGTCACAGGTTTGGATCCCTGTCCCAGCCAGCAGTCAAAAAAGAAAAGAGGAAAGAGAATCAGCTGTGATTCCCAGATCTATTATCTCTTGCCTTCATTACTCTTTCAACAGCTGCATAGCAGAAAGGTCACTATGTTCACAAATTACCCCCAAACTTAGCAATTTAAAACAACAAACATGTATTATCTTACACAGTTTCTGAGTCAGGAATCAGGAAGTAGTTTAGCTGTAATTCTAAATTATTCTTGGTGAAATTATGCCATTTAGAAAGATAAACCCATGGATTAAGGTTATAGTGGAATAAACATAAGCAGCAGGACTACAGCAAAATTATAGTGGGGAACCCTGATAAGAATACAATTGTTATGTGATAGGCATCTTGCTCAAGTCCAAATGTCTGCCTTTTTTGATTGGCATAAAGAAGTTTCCAGAAGTCACTAGAGATTTCAGGGACAGACTTTCGATAACTTTCGATAGCTTTCCAGAGTAGATACTGACTGAAGCATATGTGACCTTTGCTCTTTCCTCACCTTTTGTAAACAGCCTCAAGCCAGAAATAGAGGATTTAACATGCAAGCAAACGCTGAAATAGGACATAGTCCCATCGCCAGAGCTTTAACATCTACGTGAAATTTTTGAAAGAGGCCTACGTCCCTCAGACTTAGAATAAATACCTTCATAGGAAAAACTACTAGATGCATGCAGGGAGAGAAGACTCGATAAAGAAGCCTGTAAATGTTGTAAGCAGAAAAGACATTGGAAAAACAGTTGTGCTAGTTAACAAACTGAAGAAAAAGATAGTAAGTGATGAATGGTAAAGGTGGTCTCAGGGAGACTCATGTATCCAATTAGCCATTTACACTGAAGTTTAGAAGGAAGATTTTCTTTAAATATCAAAGGACAGCCTTGTACATTTTTTTTTTTTTGCTAATGAGCGTTACAATACCCACCTTTAACCCTGGTACTCTTACATCGATTCTACCTTAGGACCAACAAACTACTCAGGTGGTGGGCAGCCATAATAATCCTGAGGCACGCTTCATGTCCCAGTCCATAAATTTCACCCTTGGCCTTTAACCAAGGTATGTCCTTTCATTCTTTGTGACACCACCTGTTAACTGAATTGGCCAGGATGAGCTTTGCAGATTGATCTGCCAGGTTAAACACATCTCTGAAGACCTCTTTTTTGAGATCTTTGAGGACTCCCCTGTTCAGACTCTAGCCAAGGCTAATTTGGAATCTAGCTGGTATCCTTGTGTCTAAATTAAACCAAATTGAAGATCTCCATAAAATACTGGACTCTGTATGGATTAAAAATTCATTCTAGTCATTTAGGTAGTGTAGGGGAGGAAAAACTTTCCTTTCTCCTCCTTGGTTCAATGACTGGAGCCCTACAAATAAAACTGACAAAAGTCAGCTTAAGAGGAGAAATGGGTAGTACATATGCACACAGAGCCCTCCACAGAAAAAAACGTAAGCACCCAAAGGTGTTAGACGAGGGGCTTACATAATATTTTGACAAAGAGCATTGTGGAGAAGTGACAAGACGAAGGAAAGGGAGTTTAGGCTTTTTAGGGGTTGTAAATTGTGGACTTTCCTGGTATGAGAGAGGGGAGAGAGGACACCTTCACAAAGGAATATGTGTCCTGCTTTTAGGCAAGTAGGGGGAGGGTAGAGAGCTTTTCTGGGTCTTGTTTCTCAATTGCTTTCAGCTCAAAATAATTCTTATGTCAAAGTGGCGTTTTTGAGATGGTATACTCTGAGCCCCTTCAGCAGAACTTTTAGGGTTGAATCCTTCAAAGTTAGTGTTGACACTTTCAGAACTTATTCAAACTTGCATAATAACTTCTAAAAACAGTAGGTAAAGCACTAAAATCAGTAGTTGGAAGCCTAATAAAAAAGACTCATCATATCTTGTACCAGCCCTTATTATACTCCTGTCCTCTTAGTCAAGAACCGCAGAGGGCAAGGATACAGATTTGTTCAGGATCATAAATAGCCATTCCCTAACTCCCTGTGATAACCTAATACTATTTCATTATGGGGTTACATAACGAACTGTAGTAACTGACATAAATCTGTGCTGTGCCTTCTTTAGTGGTTCCTTAGGGTAAACTGAGATAGTTAATCCTACTCACTTTTTCCTGAGAAAGTAAAAAATATGCCTTGACTGTTGTGGTTCAGTGATTTAATGAGGCACCTTTCTCCTTTTTTCACAGGTCCTTGACTAGAACCTTCTGGACCTTAAGTTTTCCTGCAATTCTACTTGTATCCAATAGGTAGATGACCTCTTGTTACACTCTAAAAATGAGTTGAACTCTCTCGATTGTCATCCATCTTTTTACAGTTTTAACTCAGAAAGGATTTAAAGTTAGAAGGAAAGTTTTAATTCTGTCAAAACAAATTGTATCACTTAGATCAAGATTTATCCCAAAGAGATAAATTCCTCCTTGGGACAGAGGAAAAGCCATTCAAAATGTTGCGGGCCTGTCATTCAGAATGAATTAAGAGGATTCCAACTGTTCTAAAATCACTGTGCCTCTACGTGATTTAAATACATCTTCAGTAATCAAAACTCTTCCTTGGGAATAAATATAAGAACGCACTTTGTGATATAAAAAGGGCTTTTTAACCCAATGATCTTGCATTGTAAAAAAAGAAAAGGAAAAAAATGAGCTTTTTAAATTTTCATACCCTGAGTCAACTTAAGTATTTCAAATCTTTCTACCTATTCATGCATAAACAATCTGGACAAGCTCTTTGTTCTGACTCAGCTTCATGGTATTCATCACAGATTTGCTACAGCTTTTCTCTTGAGCCAGTGACAAAAGTCCATCATCCATGTCTCAGGGCTATAGCAATGCAGCTAAATCAGTGAAGACCACTGTTAACTTCCTTGTAGGGTCTTCCTTAGACTTGATGGACCTTTGCGATGTACAATCTCTGTTGCTTACTGAAAATACACTATATTTCTTAGCAGGTAGGCTTACCTCTTATGAAGTTCTATTACTTTTTCCTTCTCACATTTCCTTCTATGGTAGCAATGTGTTAAAATTCTGCTACTTTCCTTCTTTTATCAGAAGAAGAGATAAATCATGACTGCCTAATCTCTGTCTAGGAACAGTCCATGCCTTGAACAAATACATTAGAAACTTCTCTAGAAAACCCAGAGTTAGCCTTGTTTGCTGACAGGTCATACCTTAAGACAAAACAGGAAATTTTCAGGCTGGATATATCATCACAGATCTCAACTCCCCGCTTAGAATAATGATCCTTTACTGAAGCCAAAGTCAACCCAGAAGGCAGAACTTGTATTCCCCAGAGCTTGCCAAATAACTAAAGATAAGAGAATTAATACCAATGGCAAGAGATGGAGAATGTTTTGGAAATAACTAAGGATCTTGATCTCTACAGGGAGAAAAAGCAAAGAAAAATGGTCAAAAGATTAAGTGTTCTGTTTCTTAAGGACATAGAATACCAATTAAAAAGGATAGCATGAAGGTTAAAGGAAATGCGTACCTGGTCATTATGACAGATATGCAACTCCCACTAAGAATCCTGCTTTCACAATACTCCAGAAGGCCAAATCTTTGGAGAGGTTGAAAGAAGCTATCACAAAATACCAGAGATTAACTCCAAAATCAGAAAAAAATTTCTTATTTATTAGGACAACGATTAATCAAGATTTGCCTCATGACTCTCATCCAATAGCTTCAACAATCCTAAACTATTATCTCATGGACTTGGCTCAGTCCCGGTAAGTACTCCTCCTTAAAACACCTTTCTTAAATCCCTTGAGCACAGAACCCCAAATCCTGTAAATATCCTTCCCTAACTTTCTCTTTTCAAGTCACTACCAAGACTTTGTCAAGGTAGTCTTTGCTGCAGTAAATTTAATAAACTAAGCTATGTTTAATCAACAGCTTTTTCTGGGATCTTCAATAAAATTCCTCTTGTTGAAGCCATGAAGCAGCTTTCTTTAAAGCTTATTTACTATTATTATCTAGATTGTCTAAATCTCTTTCTTGGAAGTGTGTAAGACACTTGGAAAAGATTTACTTTTCTTAGCTATTTAGTTAAGTCAATTGGTGAGATAATGTATGGGAAGATAATATATACAAAATGCTTAATATAGTTTCTGGCACAATATAAGTGTTAAATAAATGTTAGCTATATTATAATCCCCTAATTTTTCTTAGCTATTTAGTTAAGTCAATTGGTGAGATAATGTATGGGAAGATAATATATACAAATGCTTAATATAGTTTCTGGCACAATATAAGTGTTAAATAAATGTTAGCTATATTAAAATCCCCTAATTCCCCCAGCCCTTCCTTATCTGGACCTGTAAGCAGCCTGCAAATTCCAGGTCAATTGACAATTAGAGTTCTGACTTAAGGGTCATCACTGGTTTCTCATCTACGTGATTGGCAGGGACCATCTGCTCTTCCATCCTCCCCTTTGGTTCCTGTTTCCCTCCATCCCACCAGCAAGCTGAGGGAGGAATTCAACTCTTTATATTTGCCACTCTTTAGTCACCTTGGGCAACTTTTTCTTGGGGAGAATCAATTCTGAGCAGAGGACCTTGTTCAGTGATATTTGATTTTAACAATGAAAAGTTAGAAATACTTTGATCCTGATAATTGAACAGATATCCCTTTCTACCACTTTCCCCCAAATAAAGAAACAAGTCTACAACTTCTGAAAAGTATTTTGGATGGGATTGCTGGTAAACAGGAGAATCTTGATTATATTATAAGGTAATGAAATTGGGAGTTGAGGGGAAACCTCAGTATGTCTTTAATTAGCGGGCTCCAGTGCCATGAACATAAAAGGTAATTTAGGAAGGGGAATGCCCCAGGAGGTTTCCCATATTGTCCCATATATCAAAGACCAAGAGACACCATACGCACTGCAGTATCCCATTAGTTCCTAAAATTCTGCTTTCTCAGACAGCCTATCCAAAGTGCCAATTCTGTGTTATTATAAAATTCATATTGACTCAGAAATTTGAAGAGAAATCAGATGAAGTATATACGTGTGAGTAAAATCTTCCTAGCTCCCCCATCCCCTCATGTTTAAAAGAAGAAAAACATCCTACAGAAAGTTTACTTTGCCCTTTATAATTCCTGAATGAAATAATGAGACTGATGACTTCAGTGCTTGGTGGGAGTGAGTGGAGTGCATGTTTGTGTGTGTTTGGGGTTGGGGGGAGTGGGAAGGTTTACTGCTGGGAAGTGGTGTGCTGGTAAATGTTTGACAGCCAGCCAGGGATGAGACGATGCCCTCATTTACAGCATTTGCTGATTTCTGTGGTGTAAATACTCCCACTGTGGCTGATTGCAAGCTATTGACATGGCATCACTGAATTTGGAGTTGGGAAGAGATGAACAGCAGCACACCATTATGTCTTTCAACAACACAGAGTCAACAAAAAATAACCTCAAGAGCAGACATGGTAGTAAAATGTGGTGAAATTATTAGGCAGTGACGAGTTTGGAGTATTTTTTGCCTTTGTCTTAAGTATAATTTATTGTTGGAAGTTGATATGATTTAATTTTTGATAATGACTGTTTGATGACTGGTTCAGAAAATTTAACATTTGGCCCTCATGATCTAATACCAAATACCACTGCGGTAGCTGAGTGGGTTCCTCTGTCTCTGCCTGCCTATCATGATGTACTAGCAGTTCTTATTGGCCTTGTGGGTATTTCAAACTTGAAAACTAGAGCTCCCACCCACTTTTTTTTTTTTTTACAAAGACCCTGCCTCTAATACAGAGCATGTGGTTGCATGGACTCTCAGTCTCAAATAACAATTTATCTCTCTGGGTGGGACAAGGGTGGCCAGGTGGACTCTCCAACTGCACACGCTTCCAAAGGAGCATTATTCTCTACAGGGTCTCAGAGCTGGGGTGGGAAGGCAAGAAGGAAGTGTGAGCTATTAGTACTACAGCCATGCATTGGGACTTTTTTGAGATGATCTGTGCAGGGACAGATCAAAGACACTGTTCTCGGAGTGATGTGGACCCAGCTGCTCAAATAAATTAATGTTCTGACTCAAATGACTCACTTTGTAGGAACATTAAGTTCATAGCCAACTTGTCAGTGTAAGAAAACTACTACTTCATTTTTTAAACTCAAAAAGTATTGCTTAAATTTTATGAGTTGTAATTCCCATTTTGGCCAAAGATGGATAGAAATGCACAAAGGTGATGTTGGAGCCATACTGGCACTGTGTTCAGCTTGGGTGCCATATTTCCCAGGATGGTCAGGGAACTGGAAACTGCCATCTAAGGGCTGTTTGAAGAAATTATGCTTTTCCTAGTGAAAACTGAAGGAAGACATGCTGTCTACTTATAAATATTTGAAAGGCCGTCATTTGGAAGAGATAGAACTTGTTTTACAAATTATTATGATAGTTAGAAATAAGGGCTCTGTATTATAAAGATCTGGGCTCCAGTTTTGGCTTCGTCACTTACTAGTTGTGTGACCCTGGACTAGTTATATAAACTCTCTAAACTTCAGATCGTTCGTCTGTAAAATTGGGTGTGTTAATTTTCTATTGTTACCGTAACAAATTACCATAAATTTAGTGGCTCAAAACAACATTATTATCTTACAGTTCTGGAAGTCAGACTCCAAAATGGGTCTCTCTGAGCTAAAATCAAGATGTCAGCAGGGCTGCATTCCTTCTGGAAGTTCTAGGAAATAATCTGTTTCTTTGCCTTTTCCAGCTTCTAGAGGCTACTTGCATTCCTTGGCTCATCTCCCCGTTCGTCTGTCTTCAAAGCTGGACCAAGTCCTTCTCACAGTAATAAATCTGTTTCTTTGCCTTTTCCAGCTTCTAGAGGCTACTTGCATTCCTTGGCTCATCTCCCCATTCGTCTGTCTTCAAAGCTGGACCAAGTCCTTCTCACAGTAATATTTCTCTGGTTCTCTCTCTTCTGCCTCCCTCTTCTACTTATAAGGACTCTGTGATTATATTAAGCACACCCAGATAATCCAGATTAATCTCTCCATCTCAGGGTCAGCTGAGTAGCAGCCTTAATTCCATCTACAACATTGATTTCTCTTTTCCATGTAACCTAACATATTCACTGGTTCTAAGGATTATATGTTGACATTTTTGGGGGGCCCATTCTGTCTACAGATGAGAATAATAATATAATGAGGATAAAAATGGTACCTACTCATAGCATTGTACAGAGGAAGAGTGCATTGTAGAGTTTTGGGTGCAGAATAAGAACTTAATAGATATGAACTACAATCTGTATTAGTTTGCTAGGGCTGACTTAACAAAGTACCACAAAGTGGGTAGCTTAAGCAACAGGAACTTATTGTCTTACAGGCCTGGAGGCTAGAAGTCTGCGTTCAAGGTGTCATCGGGGTTGGTTCCTGCTGAGGGGTGTGAGAGAAGGATCTTTCCCATGCCTCTTCCTTAGCTTCTGGTTGTTTGTTGACAATCTTTGGAATTCCACGGCTTATAGATGCACCACCCAATCTCTGCCTTCATGTTCACATGATGTTCTCCCTGTGTGCATGTCTGTGTCCAAATCTCCTCTTTTTGTAAGGATACCAGTCATTTTTAATTAGGGGCCCACCCTTCTCTGGTATGACCTTATCTTAACTAATTACATCCACAACAATCTTATTCACAAATAAGGTCACATTTGGAGGTGCAAGGGGCCATGACTTCCACATGTAAATTTTGGGGAGACATAACTCAACTCATAACACAATCCCAAGGGTAGGACCAGGAAGTGTTTTCTATTAAATGTGTGAATGTGAAATGGGGTGCTGAGTTTCCCCATATTCATTAACCATTTAATGAGGAGGAGAATGTTTCTGAGCAGATTCAAGCACCCCAAAACTGCTTTCAAAAGAAAAGTGTTAAAGTGCCCTCTTAACTTGGAGTGAATAGGTATATTTTTGTATAATCAACTCCAGAAAGCTGAATCACTTTTCAGAGATTTACGAGAGCTCACTTCATCTTGGGTCTAATGTGCACCCCCAGAGAGCATCTCTGTAGGGTTCTATGGCATTCTTGGGAAAACTTTACCCTGGATTTTGATTTCAGATCGTGATGCTGACACATTCCAGTAAGTCAAAAGTTGTAGAAGTAAGCACTTCAGAGCTCCTGTTAATTATAATTCAGGGGATCAATAGTTGTTGAAGATGTTTGTTTTGTTGGATTTTGCCGAAGTGTGTATCTAGGACCCCACATGAGGGAGAAATCACATGCAGTTCTAGGCAAACCCAAACTGTGTCAAATACAAAGCAAATCTGGACTTAGGTAGGAAGAGACATTATTTGACAGGATTATTGCAGAAGGGGGTGGGGAGGGATGATTGTAATAGGGGAAGAAGGACTATTGCAATAGGGAGAACACTCCATCCATGAGATTTACAAGTATCTCAAATTCAGGCAGGAAAGGGCTTTTCTTTTATAGAGATGAATAAACAGGGCTGGAAAAAACTGGGTGTGGGGAAATGGGATGAGCTAGTGATGATGTGATCAGAGAGGTGAATAGGGAATGTTTTAACCCTGAGGTCAGCTTATACTCAGGAGGTACCATTAAGAAGGGTTTGCATGCTGGCTCAGGAAGAGAGTGGATCAAAATTTAGGGGCCTGGAGAAAGGAGAGAAGCTTAACTAAAGTTTGGTCAAGTCAAGGTAGTTGGTATTTTGTCCATGTTGGTTAGTGGTTCAGCTAATTATTTTTAAGGCAAAGGATGGGAATTTGGAGGGTCTCTGTTTGACCTTGACATAAGTAAACAAGAGGGCATCCTCAATTCTTATCTAAGTCATGTAGAGAAAAACAAAAAAGTAAATCATGTCCAGAACATAGAGGAGAGGAGGGATTTTCTATCTCTGTTTTCCAGGATCACAGAACTCAGGCAAAGTTTAACATCATCACTGGGGTGTTTAGAATGAGGTTGGGGATGGAGTGGAAATGTCCTGTTCCTTCTTCAATTTGGGAGCCATTCAGGAATATTCAACATGTATTTACTGGGACTTCACTTTGATTCCAGCATGGAGCCACACTAACTAGAAGAGAAGCATGATTATTCCTTCCAAGCAGTTTGTGCGTTTGTAGGAAGTTCACACTGTTTTACATGAGACATAAAAATAAACATAAGGTAACCTGCCATTAACTACCCCAGAGGGTAGTAGAGATGCAAGTTCCTTAGGAGATGAGGGAAGGGGGGATCTAATGCAAGTGCAAGAGTCGGAGGCCCAGAGTATTTATTTATTTATTTATTTGGGGGTTAGTCTTCTTTAGCTTCTCATTCTCCTATCCACTCTCTGCCCACCTTGCCCAGCTTTGGGTTGACCCCCGTTGCCTGCATCACCCAGACCACCTAGTTGGCTGCAATTGCATTGGATTTGTCCAGGGGGATACGACTTCGGGCAATAAGAGGCAAGGAGAAGCCAGGCTGTTTGTTCCATCTCCTTCCCTGCATCAAGCCTCTGCAAGGCAGCCCTTCCTCTGTGGCTCTTGCTCTCAGTGGTCTCTGTTGGCCTTTCTTCCCCCTTGACTTCAGGCCTAGGGATGGTAAATGCTCCCCACTGCTACTAGACTCCAGATGCCTCTCCGAGGCACTTAATTGAATCCCTTTATCCCTGCCAGGCTTCTGTAAATTGTCTTTTTAAAGTTTCTTTAGTTGAGCCATCTGGGTGGGAGTCTCTTTCCGACCAGGCCCTGCTGTTCAGTTACTCTTTCAACCCAAGGACATAATGCAATTTTCCTTAGAGCTGCAATGGAACTAACATGTATTGAGAACTTCTTGCTGGTCAATGTTGTAGGTGACTTTCATGGGTTATCTCAAGACCATCCAGGAACCCTACAAGACAGGCATATTTGCCCCTACTTTACAATGAGGAAATAGGTTCAGGGAAATAAATAATCTGTTCAAGTTGCAGAGCTTGTCAGAGGTTTGTAGGTGACTTTCATGGGTTATCTCAAGACCATCCAGGAACCCTACAAGACAGGCATATTAGCCCCTACTTTACAATGAGGAAATAGGTTCAGGGAAATAAATAATCAGTTCAAGTTGCAGAGCTTGTCAGAGGTGGGTTTTGAACCCAGATCTGTCATTCTTGAAAACTGCATTTTTCCAGAGAAAAGACTAATTACAAATGAAAACTATGTCTTTACAAAGTCCTCTTTAAAGTTGATTCCTTTTAAAAGGTGCAAGCTTATTTTCTGAAACATGGCTATCTATTTAGCTAGATTAAGTCATTATCAAAGAATTTTATGAAATAACTCTAAAATTTTCAGTTCATTATTTTTAATGACACTAGAGCATAGTATAACTCTATTAATTTAGAAATATAATGAATGGGGCCCAACCATTTTTGTTTTAGTAATAAGGCCTCCAAGTTGCTTTGATACACATGAAAATTTTAGAACCACTGGTACTGAATTTGAGCACACTTGCTCTGAAGCCAGGTTGCCTGGGTTTGAATCCTGGCTTTGCCATTTATTGGCTGTGACCTCTTTAGGTCTCAGTTTCCCACGTCAGAGGATTGTTGAGAGGATTAGGCCAATTAAAATGTGTTAAAAAGCAGTGAATGATGCTGGGCCCTTTGTTGAAATGTATGTTACTAACACTTATTACTGTATTATTATTATGGTATCTGGAATCGGTCTTAAGTTTGTTTGCTTGGTGCCTCGAAGAAACTGTTCTCAAGCAGCTCACAGACTAGCGGGAAAAACAGAAAAACAGAACAAATAATTTCAACATAATGTGCCATGGGTCTGAAAAATATCTCTATAGGTACAGACGTGATGCCAGGGAGGAGGGGAGTTTGTAGAGATAAGTTAGGGAACAGCGGCAGGTCTCAGAGGACAAGGGCGGTTCACTGCCATTTTGTAAGGCTTCTGGTATAAGAATAAACTTTAAAGTATTAAAAAAAAGTGTCTAAAGAGGGTTAAAAAAATTGTGTAGTTCAGAAAATAATGAAAGGATTTATTTTTTAAAATTCTGTTGTCTGCACCTTTTGAGGTTGAAAAAAAAATTTCTCTATAATACATTATAGGAAGGTTGATCCCATTATGAGCCTGAGTTTAAAGTTACATGGAGCATGTCTGCATCTCTCATTCCTGTCTGCATCTCTGTGGCTCTAATTTAGCTTTATTTATAGATAAAAATTAAAGGGCTACATTTACGATCTTTTGTGAGAGTGAGGTCTGGGCTAATGACCTTTCTGTCCCCCACCCCTTACCACCCCCCTGTGATGGGTCTTGGGTGTCAGAGAAGAGGTGAGAACTATTTTAAGGGGGAAAAAAATGGAATATACATGAGCCAAAATGTACAAAACAGCAAATTTTATTCTAGGAACCACAAATGGTTTGAGTCAGTGAAGCATAAATTGCGGGGAGGACTGGCTACAGCTAAACTGGGTGGAAGGCACAGGCCAAGTCATGAAAGGCCTCCTATGCCTGTCAAGGATCCTGGACTGCACTTCAGGAATAACTGGGCCACACTGGTCATTTTCCAAAGCATCATGGTCAGTTTTACATTTAGATAAATTACTCTGTTGGCAGTGTGGACGACAGACTGGAGTGCCAGATGGAGGCACAGAGACTACACAGAGGACTTCTGGGTTTGGGAGAGATGATATCCTGAACTCAGGCAGGACAGTGAAATGGGAAGGATCAGCTGTCTAGAAGGTTAGTAGCAACAGCAGCATTTAAAGGTACTGATGATAACTTCCTGTTCAGGAAGTGTGAGTAGAAAAGACAAGTAACTGGTCTTGAGATTTACCCCAAATCACACAGCTTTTGAGTGGATCTAGAGTCTACTGCTCTACCCCCAGTCCTGTGCTTTTCTCCTTGTGCCATCCTGCCCAGTGCAGAGCTCACATGGCCTCGAGTGCTGGAGCCCCAGGAAGCCACTCAGAGAGGGCTGGTCCAGGGAAACCCCAGAGAAGCCAGGAAGGCCGCCCTCTTCTTGGTCAATGGCTGCTTTGTTGTGCTCCCTCGTTACCCCATTTGGATGTGCCGTGCGCTTCCTGTTGGACCCCTGACTGGCATATTTATCAATGCTGTCCTCACGCAGATGGAGGTGATGAGTGAGCATTTCATCACATCTTCCTTGCTCGTGGCTGGGGTTTGGGGGATACAGTGGCAATGGCACCTTCGAGATCCTGGCCTCCCCATGCTTACTCTCACTGTTCATGGCTTGGGTGATGCTTGCTTTCTGCGTCTTGCTTCCTCTGAACTGTGTTGTAGAGGCTTGTTCCTGTTTCCTCTCCTTTTCTTAAATGGCTCAGCAGTCATTTGGGTCTGACTTTCATAGCCTCTAGTTGTTAGAATCTCTTGAGAATTGGGAGCTGCATTTTAGGGACCATTTTCTCCACCTTGTTTGTGAATTCCTCTTTGTGGATGCTTCTGTTTCTTTATGTCTTCCATTCTGAGTTGACATGCCAGTTCTACATGGGACAATCACTGTCCCTTTGCCTTAAGAACTGTCCAGCAGCATATTCTGGGCCCCAGAGGGAATAGGTGGGATTGAAGTCAGAATAGGTGACTGTGCTACCACATTTAGTCTACTCTGGGAGGCACATTGATGTCAACACTGATGGACAAAATGGCTTTTTAGCAAGGGTCAGATAAGGTGGAAGGAAGTGATCTGCAGCACATACATGAGTCTGCAAAACTGAATCGGAAGCTGGAAGCCCAAAATTGAAATAAATTTAAGCTGTGGATCTTAATCTACCTTTTCTCCACCCCTTGAAACAGGAAGAAGTGGTTAAGAATACAAGCTCTAGAATGACACTGTTCATGTTCAAAGTAAGGCTCTGACATTTGCAAGCTATGTGACCTAGGGCAAGATTACTTCTGTTTGCTTCAGTTTCTTCATCTGTAGAATGGGAATACTAATCCTTAACTTACATAATTTTGAGAGGATTAAATGAGATAATGCAGATAAAGCAGTTGAATAGCAATGTGTAATAGTTTTGAGCCCTAGCACATAATAAATATTATTATTTATTAATTTATTTACATGGTACAGAGTTTCTTTTCAAAGAGTTAAATTTGACTGATGAGAAGTTACAAAGCAGGGAGGCTGCCCAAATTCGATGCAGATAGCATGCGCTGAATCACCTGGAAGACTTGTTAATACATAAACCATGGATTGCTGGGACCCACCCCCAGAGTTTCAGATTCAATGCCTCTGCATTTCTAAAAAGGTCTCAGGTGATGCTAATGCTCTTGGTCTAGGGACCAAACTCTGAGATACTCTAGCATAGAGGTTAAGAGGCCGCATTTAAAAACATATATGTATATATATTTATTTATTTTTGATGGTTCTCTTTTTTTTATTGTAACATAGTTGATTTTACGTATTTGTAGAGTAAAGAGATGAATATCAATACCTGTGTGCAATATGTGATTCTTAAATCAGGATAATTAGTATATTTAGCATTGTACAATGTAATCATTTTTGTGGCCATTTACCAATTCCTCGTTTACTCGCCCTCCCCCGCACCCCTGGTAACCTCAGTTCTGTTCTCTCCTTTTAAATGTTCGATGTATATTGTGATTGTTGTCTTTCTTTCTTTCTTTCTTTCTTTCTTTCTCTCTCTCTCTCTCTCTCTCTCTCTCCCCCCCCTTCCTTCCTTCCTTCCTTCCTTCCTTCCTTCCTTCCTTCCTTCCTTCCTTCCTTCCTTCCTTCCTTCCTTCCTTCCTTC